>NW_024082925.1:1947-65228 GCF_003009895.1 Hyaena hyaena
TGGAGGAGGGCACTTGTGGGGATGAGCACTGGGTGTTTTGTGGAAACTAATTTGACAATAAATTATTTGTAAAAAAAAATTAAAAAATAAATAAATAAATAAAACTAAAAAAATATAATTCTACAAACATCTATCAAGGGATGAAGAAAAATGTGCAGCTATTTATTCACTTATGTGTAAAACCAAACAGAGTTGAAATGGCCTTATTAGATCTTCAAATATTATGATATCACAAATAAGCAAAATTATTTGACTGAACCTTGGTCTAATTTTGGTTACATAAATTTATAACACAGGGTCACCTGAGTGGCTCCATATCCATATCTTGGACTCTTGATTTTGGCTCAGGTCACCATCTCACAGCTTGGATAGTGGGCTCAAGCCCCGCGTCTGGCTCTGAGTTAACAGTGTGGAGCCTGCTTAGAAGTCTTTCTCTCCCTGTCCTTCTGCCCCTCCCCTACTTGCTCTCTCTCTGAAATAAGTAAATAAACATTTAAAAATTTTGTAACATAATATAAACTTATGTAATCACTTGCAAACTTTAATTCCTTCCTCCAATATATTTGACAATGATGACTATCTTTAGAAAAATTGTTGGAAAAGAATTCTCCTAAGACAGTGATAAAGAGGAAGATTTAATTTGTGTTATAAGGTCTGGTTTGATGTAACTGTTTTTCTTACACATTTTAAGAAGCAGATGAAAGATGAATAATTCTAAAGAAATTACTCAATTTTAAGAGATGTGCTCAAGCTATTTCCATGAAACAAACCATCTCAACCTTAATGGCATAAAAATAAGCACTTAAAATGCTCAAAGATACTATGGGTCAGCAATTTGAGTAGAGCACCATTCAGGTAGCTTGTCTCTGGTCCATATCTGGGGCTTCAGCTGAAAAGTCTAGAAGACTGGAAGTGACATAACAGTTGAGAGCTTTTATATCTGATCTGAAGGCTTCCTCATCCACATGTCTTATGATGGAGGCTCACTGCTAGGTGGACCCCAACACATGGCCTTTCCATGTAGCTGCTTAAAATTTCCCCAGAGCATGATGATTGGGTTCTAATAATAAACATCCTAAGCAAGTCACTATAAGTTGTATTACATTTTATGACCTAAGGCCAAAAGTCACATGGTGTCACATCACTACATCAGTGTGGTCACAGGCCCACCCAGATTCAAGGAGAAGGGTACAGACTCAACCTCTCCATGGAAAGAATGACAACGTAAAAATACTTTCTTCCTCCAATATATTTGGCAATGATGACTATCCTTAGAAAAATTGATACATAAATGAGTACATATTTATGTACTTATATATGTACATAGATAGATAAATACAACACAAATAAGTTTAAAGAGGGGGGGCCTGGGTGGCTCAGTCAGTTAAGCATCCGACTTCAGCTCAGGTCATGATCTCTCTGATCATGAATTCAAGCCCTGCATTGGTCTCTGTGCTGACGGCTCAGAGCCTGGAGCCTGCTTCAGATTCTGTCATCCTTTTCTCTGTCCCTCCCCCACTCAAGTTCTCTTTCTCTCTCGCTCGCTCTCTCTCCCAAAACTAAATAAATCTTAAATTTTTTATTTAAAAATAAAAATAAATGAAATTATTTTTTATTTAAAATTTTATTTAACAATTTTTAAATATGTATAAAGAAACAGATATTAAGAAATTAAAACAAGCTTCTATGTGCCACCAAGTGCATGCTTGAAATATAGAAACTGTATATATTTGTAAAGAAAGAAAATGCAATCCCCACTGTCTAATCTTTAGCTTCAGTGCCTTCATCCTAGATATTAGCGGTCTTCAAAGTCCCTAGATTTTCTCATAATGATAGAAATGTCCACTTTAGTCTATGAATTTAAAAAAATGGCTTGTTTTCAAAAATTAACAATGGTATGGTTTGTGAGTATTCCATTTAAAGGTAAAAGCATTTTGGAAAAATTCTAATCTCACTATCTATTAAACTTTAATTTTGTCTAAAGATCTAGGTTTATTCATACTATTTTTTCAGAGAAACTGAAAAAAATGGACAAACTGATTCATAATATAACAAAAAAGATGAAGGGGAAATTGCATGTGTTAAAAACTATCTATAGTACGTATTGATTTGGCTGATTTTTGAAAACATTATCATGGAAAAAATTTTGCTGAAAAAGATATAAATATTGATTTTATCTTTATTTATTTATTTTTTGTTTATTTAAATTTTAGTTGGTTAACATACAGTGCAATATTTCAAGAGTAGAATTCAGTGATTCATCACTTAAACACAACACCCAGTACTCATCAACCATCATCATCCATCTACCCCATCTCCCATCCATCACCCTCCATTAACCTTCAGCTTGTTCTCTATATATAAGAGTCTTTTGTGGTTTGTTTGTCTCTCTCCTCTTTTTTGCACCTTCCCATATGCTCATTTGGTATGTTTCTTAAATTCCATTATGAATGAAATCATATAGTTTTTGTCTTTCTCTCACTGACTTATTTTGCTTAGCATTAAACACCTTTGTTTCATCCACGTCATTGTAAATGGTAAGATTTCATTCTTTTTGGTGGCTGAGTAATATTCCATTGTATAGATATACCACATCTTCTTTATCCATTCATCAGTCGATGGACATTTGGGCTCTCTCCATCCCTTGGTTACTGTTAATAATGCTGCTATAAACATTGAGATAAACTTTGAGGTATATGTACCCCCTTTGAATCTGTATTTTTACATCCTTTGGGTAAATACCTAATAGTGCAATTGCTGGATCATAAGGTAGTTCTATTTTAGTTTTTTGAGGAACCTCTGTATTGTTCTCTAGAGCGACTTCACTTGTAAGCACCCAAATATATAAATCAATTATTAACAAACATAAAGAAACTCCTTGATAATAATATCATAATAGTAGAGGTCTTTAATACCCCCACTTATAGCAATGGACAGATCACCGAAGCATAAAATCAATAAGGAAACAAAGGTTTTGAATGACACACTGGACCAGATGGACTTGACAGACATATTCAGAACATTTCATCCTAGAGCCACAGAATACACATTCTTCTCAGGTGCACATGGAACATTCTCCAGAATAGATCATATACAAGGTCACAAATCAACCCTAAACCAGTGCAAAAAGATTGAGATCATACCATGCTCATTTTTGGATCACAATGCTATGAAACCTTGAAGTCAACCATAAGAAAAAAATTTGGAAAGCCCTCAAATACGTGGAGGTTAAAAAACATTTTACTAAAGAAATAATGGGTTAACCAGGAAATTAAAGAAGGAATTAAAAAATACATAGAAGCAGATGAAAATGAAAACATGACAATCCAGACTCTTTGAGGACAGCAAAGGCAGTAATAACAGGAAAGTATATTGCAAGTCAGGCATATTGAATTTAGTCAAGTACATAGTAATCAGTATTATTTAATCCATCTAATCATTAAAAAATAAACCCTAAATGTTGTTGAATTTAGGTGTGAATCCTTCTGACATTATTTTTTTCTCCCCTGGCATTAATTTTAAGGAAAATATGGGCAAATTACAGGACAGAACATACATAAAATAACAGAAATTATCTTAGAAATAATTATTGTGAATAAACTTATCAGTTTTACTGAAATGAGAACTAAGAACAGGGAGAATACTACCCTAATTCATGAAATGTGAATCCAAAACTAAGATCATACATTTACATTCACAAAAGATATGGGTTTTATTTTAAAGGATTCATATAATAATTTTTTATAAATTTGACATTCAGATACTCAATTTAATGCATTTATTAAATAGATGATTTAGCTCATTATAATGCTAGCCAGTCAGTTAGATTAAAACATTTTATTTAGCAACTATATTTTTAATATTCATAGTTAATATTAATACAGTTAAATTACTCTAAGTTTTCTTTTTATAAAACATGGTTGAATAGTTTTTAGATACTAATGTCATTCCTGGGATTAGAACTTAGCATATTTTATGTTTTGGCTAAGGAACATTGCCAATTATAAAGAGAAATTTTAACCTGGTTTCCTGGTTTTGACTTTCACTAATGCTCTCATATCAGTGCTTTCCTACTTATTAATCTTTCATGTGAATTTTATGATGTTCACTTATAATGCTATTTTCACATAATAGATTGTGAAATATAACAGTTATATACAAAATACATAGTTATTCATGTACTGCTTCAGACCTAGGTGATGGGGTAAAAAACTTGGATTTAAATCCATCCTGTAACACTTACACACTATAAGTGTATATATATATATGTACATATATACATACACATACATATATAAATATGTAGAGACAGAGACAGTAATCACAGAACACTTTTAGTAACATAGAATGCTCCCAATTAATTATTTTATAGCTTAATTTCTTTCTTAACTGTTAATCTGACTTTGAGTTTTATCTGTTCCCTTCAAAAATCCTGACTGATGGCTTTTGATGGTTATATCATTTCTCTGAAGATACAATTATTTTATAATTTAAGGCAAGTGCAGGGGAAATTTAGTACTCTTTGATTTAGTTTACTATTGTAGTACTACAATTTCTCTGAACAATATTTTAAGAATATGGAAATTTGTTTTGGAAGAACAAATTTCCCAGGAGGGTAGATGCATCTAGCTCTGTGACTGAACCTGAAATATCTCCTTCATTCCAACTCTTTTCTCAATGTAATTTTTATATTACTGGCTAATTTTATTTTCGTCTGAATAAAATTGCATAGCAGAGAAATGAAGTGTGTGTAAAAGTAAGAATAAAGCATAACCTGACTGGCAGAGCTGTTAGGATTCACTGCACAGAAATGAAGCAAGAGTTGAAGATTGTAAACATGTCAATGATTTCTCAGTGTTTTTTGATGAAATATACATGTCCTATACATTAAATATAGGCTGCATTCAGGGGAGAAGTAAATCTTGTTAAGAAAGCAGGGAAAGATGCTGTGAATAAAGGAAAACATATCTAATATTTACTGTAATACTCATCTGCAAACAACAGGTGTGTGTGTGTGTGTGTGTGTGTGTGTGTGAGTGTGTGTGTCGCGCATGCAATAATATCTTGGGGCTTTATAAAGATTTAAAATGAATTCACTGAGAGTAAATGTAAATTCATTCTTTAATAGCATCATCACAGCTAACAACAATAGCAACCACCATTTATTGTACAAACTGTGACATGATTTCTTAGGAGCTTTTTTTGTTTTGTTTTGTTTTTTTGTCTTTATTTTGAGAGACAGAGACAGAGAGCAAGCGGGGGAGGGGCAGAGAGAGAGGGAGACACAGAATCCAAAGCAGGCTCCAGGCTCTGAGCTGTCAGCACAGAGCCCGACGTGGGGCTCGAACCCATAGACTGTGAGATCATGACCTGAGCGGAAGTCGGACACTTAACCGATTGAGCCACCCAGGTGCCCCATCTTAGCAGCTTTGTATGCATTCTCTCCTTCAGTCATTTCATCATTTCCATAAGGTAGGCAATAAAGAAATTTGAGACTTAGATTAGTTTACCAAATTATAGTACTCACATTCCTAAAATGTTGGCCAAAATTTAGGTTTTCTCTACTTCTAATCCCATGTTATTAATCACCTTACTGTCTTGTTTTTAATGAGATTATATATTTTATTGTATCTTTACACAAAAAACTAAAAGGAGGAAACAGCTTTTTGAATCATATTGAGAATGGCAATTAATTAAAATTTATTTTTTCTAGTTCTTGTTCCATATCATTTTCAAGGTTATGTATTAGCATCATATAGGAGATCTGTGTTATAAAATACTTTTTTCCTGGACTGTCTGCTAACAGTTCTTTGTTCTCATAAGAAGGCTGTGACATTCACTGCCAGTTGGGCCTCTCATTTGTGACCTGCTACATCCCCTGAAATTATGATGAAGGCAAGATGATAAGTCAGAGGGTGAGTAGCTTGACAGAATTCTGGTTAATCAGAGGTACCTGGCTGCCTCAGTCAGTTAAGCGTCAAACTCTTGATTTTGGTTGAGGTCACGGTCTCACAGTTAGTGGGACAGAGCCTCATGTCTGGCTCTGCAGACCCATTTTTTTCACAAGAGTTATGGTTTCTCAGTGTCCAATCCTGAAGGCAGACATGGTGAAGATGACACTCTTCAACTGTCTTCTTTTCCCTGATCAGGTTTGCTATTTCAGGAGGAAAAACATATGCTGTTGATCACCTGTTGCAATATGGTAGTTAATGACAATTCTTTCAAATATTAAAATGGACTTGGGGCACCTGGGTGGCTCAGTCAGTTAAGCGTCTGACTTCAGCTCAGGCCATGGTCTCACAGTTCATGGGTCCAAGCCCTGGGTCGGGCCCTGTGCTGACAGCTCAGAGCCTGGAGCCTGTTTCAGATTCTGTGTCTCCCTCTCTCTCTGCCCCTTCCTCACTAGCATTCTGTCTCTGTCAAAAATAAATAAATATTAAATTTTTAAAAATGGAATTACTTAAAGTTGCAAATTGTATATCTCACAAAAGTGAATGCTCTGGGCTGACAACAATGCTTTGTGCATTAGAAGTAATCAGCAACTATTTGTTGAATGACTAAAATACTGTTTTTGTATGGTTTTACTTCTTTTGGTGTTTTAATGGGAAAATGTTTGGAAGTAACAAGAAACTAAGTATAGAAGTTACAGTTGTCTTTCTCCCAAACGATGTTCTTGGTTTTCATGGTCTTTGGCTCTTGGTTTTTCCACTGAGGAATTCCCCCGCTATATTGGAGATGAAAAGATAGTTAAATGTTTACTCATCAGAAGAATTGTATTTTGATTCAAATCATACCTTAAAAAATTATTTGTTATCTTAAACTCTGATGTATATACAGAGTTTATGTACTCTGATGTATATACATCAGAGTTTTGATGTTTAATGTTTTGAAACAATCAACTGGCAACATCATTATTAAGATTTCAGTTAAGTGAACACTTAAATTCTAAACATTTTGCAATGTGTATATTCCATTATCATAGTTTTACTAATACTCCTAAAAAGTAAACAAAATATTTTTTCAAGCGTATTTATAGCTCTACTATTGTATTTTGATCAACATTTCTATAATTCTATATTAATCTAAGTGATATTAAATGAATTGTTTAGCAAATACCAAAGTTTTTCACACTTTTTAACACTATTGAAAGCTCTATCAACAGAATGCTTTCATAGAGATACGATATTATAAACCAGAGAAATAAATTAGTAAAATTAAAAGAAAACATTCCACTTTGAAGTGGGTGATGGTTTCGAAGAATCTGTCTGATTGAACTCTTCACAATTAAGGACTCAAGAAATTACTTTAGAACAGGAGTTCTGAAAGCCTTGTCCATCAGTCCCATGGAAGATCTTTCTGGGAGTCATCAAGACACTTTCTGAGAATGATTTTTTTGGGAAATCTGGTTATATTCCAAAAATATATGCTATTTATGTTTACATGTAATGAATTTATTATTGCTATTGTAAAATAAATTGGTAAGAAAATCTCTTAAATGCTTCTCAGTTACAGTTTCTACACAAGCAAAAGCTCTTTCTGTTCCTGAATAATTTTATAAGATGCTATCTTAGAAACAACCCTGTGCAAAAAGGCACCACACAATGCATATCATGACTAAATGGTACTATATTGTCATGTATTAGGTCGAATATCTGGGTCTGTGAACCAAGGAGTGAAAGTCTCTCAACATGACCCACTTGAGAAATCTGTCCTAACCTATGTATTTTCTATAGTTCTAGAAGTTCTGTTTCCCAGAGAAGAAATACTTCCACCAAGAGATAATAAGAGCTCTCCTAATCATAAAACTGGATGATGCAAGGTCATTTTAGACCTTTTGTCCCAGAAGAAGAGTTTTCAGGGAAAGGAGTTACCAACTGGCAGAAAAAATTCACCCTGGTCACAACAAAGGGGTAGGTTTCTTCTTCCTGTGGTAGCCAGGAGTGGTACATTAGGAAGTTAGTAAGCTCTGGGCTATTTTTGGTACTTTTATATCAAGTTCTATTTATAAACAGACTATTATAGTAATTACCATGGATATGGTAACCAGTACCTTAGACTTCTCTCCAACATAGATCTTGACCACCCCAATTATGAAGCAACCTAGACCAGCACAAATGGTAGCCACAGGTAACATAAACATAAAAGGAAAAAAAAGACCTTGGGACCTTCTACAGTGGCAAACCCTGTAGCTTATCCTACAAATCCTCTTTTTTGTATATTTTCATCACAAAATGTGACCATTGACTATCTTCAAGAATGCATGACTGTATAGAGTGAACCTAAGTACACATGAGATTGAAAAGATCTGAGTATAAAGAGTGGACTGTAGCTGATTATCTCAGATCCCTTCAGATCCTTTTTTTTTTTTTCCATTTTTGTATACTTAGTTCCTGATTTTGTATATTATATATCCAAAGACAAGTAACTGTAGCTTACTCTGAACACTGATATGGGGTAGTGGAGTCCTCTTTACTCACTACCAGAAAGCCAGAAGTTTCTTTTCAGGGAGAGCAATTAACCAATGATTGACAAGTGTAACGAAGTATGAAAGCTCACATCTTCTGCTCTAGCTAAGTGAAACGTATGAGAGTAATTTACTGTGTGAAGCTTCCTCGGGAACCAGGCTAAAACTCTCCTCTGCAGGACTTTGTCTGAGATTGTTCCCATTTTTTGATTCCCTCCATTCTCTGTCTTCTTATCCATTCACGTTTTTCTCTGGTAACATTTTCTTAATAAATTATTTGGATGTGAATCCTTATCTCAGAGTCTACTTTAAAAAACACAATCTAAGAGCACATACAACTTTAATACAAGAATATACAAGCTTATAAAATCATTGGAAAGGCTGCACAGAATTGCCCTTTCAGAGAAAAGACCACTTCTGACACAACCAGGAATAAGGGAAATCAAATAACATCACTGGGGCAGCTTGAATTCAACAATTTCATCATCATAGCTGAAATCTAGGTAACAAAACTTTAAGATAAGGAAGCTGCCACATGCATCACCTGAAACCTATACAGCTGATGACTAGAGGCTAAAATGATGAGTGTATCTTTCCCACTACACCCCAAAATTGACTGCCTGGATGCTGGAATACTGCTGCTGGTGAAGTCCATGTTTCTGTGGTCTTGTTTGCCACTGATAACAGCCTAAATTAGCAATATAATTTGTATCCAGAGCTCTAGCTATGGCAGGCTCTGGGAAATGTTGTTTTTACCTTGAAATATTGAGAATCTAAATAGCTGTCAAGTTAGTTCATAGACCACATTTACAGTAATGGTTATGTCTGTAGGATAATTCCAGGAGGCAATGTTTTGGGTCAGAGATAATACATAACTAAAAGCTTTACAGAAGTTGGCCTATTGTACCGCACTGAAGTTTTACTCGTGATTTTCTTTTGACAATTGACCCATGACTTTACTTTTAAACAGTTGGCTTCTAAGGCTGCCCAGCTTAATCTTATGTCAGACCTTTAACTCTTGTTCATGATCTTGCTTTCACTTTTTTTTTAAGACTTCCTACAAAAACTTCCTCATCCAACACCATTCACAGTCCTAGCATGATGATAATTTTTCAAAAGTATTTAATATCTTTGAAATTCTCCGTAATATGTTGAAAAATCATTCTCCATTGGCTTTAACCCAGTGCTTTTTATATTCTTTTTTAAATGTAGGACAGAACCAAAATGCTAATCCAGATAGTTTTCACTAAAATAATATAAAACAAGAAACTATAAAAACTTAAAAATAAGAAGGTATTTTAGATATCTTAATCAGCTCCTTATATGAAATAAAAGTATGGTACTTATCTAAAGGTGCACAGCTAGTTAGATACAAAGGTAAACATAGAACCCAGCTCTTAATGCCTGGTGGATTTGACTTTCTACTGATTTTCACTGACTTTAGATGGATGTCACATACAGTATCACCATATCTTCATGGTTCCAGGGGTCTCAATATAAAAATCCATTTTTAAAACTTGACTGACAATTGTCCTAAGAAGTCTCTGAACTTATAAAACTATAGCTACTGTTGACAACATGATAAACAAATCATATGAAATAAAATCATTCAAATGTTTCTGAAGTAGATAAAAGAACAGAATAATCATTTCTTTCCATTTAGAAGTGTATTCTGTCATGAACAGATAAAAATTATTATTATTATTATTTTGCTTACTTCACAGCTCAGTGTCCAAGCAGAAGAAAACCAGTACTGAGTATCATCTCCTTTTCTCTCTTCTCTCACAATTTCCACACTACCTCCAGAAGGAACCAGTACCAATACATGTAGAGAGTGGTTATGCTGTACTCTCCAGGCCACACTGTACTAAGATCTCTGTTGGACCAGGGGATGGAGGCAGAGTTAGACAAACAACCAAAGATAGATTTGAACATAGATCAGCTCACCTTTGAACAACGTGGGTTTAGACTGTTCAGGACCACTTACACGCAGATTTTTTTTCAATACATACTGTAGAGTACAATAAATGTATTTTTCTTCCTTATGATTTTCTAATTAATATTTTCTTTTCTCTAGCTCACTCTATTGTAAGAATACAGTATTTAATAAATAGAGCATACTCTACCTGTGGTAATTGACTATGTTATCAGGCTTCTGGTCAGCAGTAGGCTATTAGTAGTTAAGGTTTGGGGAAGTCAAAGTCATATGCTGATTTTTGACTGTATGAGAATTAGCACCTCTAAACCCAACATTGTCTAAGGGTTAACTGTACTAGTAACCTATTACGGGGTAACAAATAACTCCCAAACCTAGTATATTAAAACAAACAGATGTATTTATATTTCTCAGTCAAGCCATTCCCAAATTTCTGAACAACAGAGTCTATTTTAATAAAAATTAAAATGTTCTTTTTTTCATTATCCATTTATTGATAATTTTACCATACATCTGTCATAAATATATTTCCTATAGACTGATGCACCACTGTAGAACTTTCTGCTGCTACAGGTTCCTCCTCTCATAGTCTTCCATTCCTTCACTACTAAAAAATGGTCTTTAGTGCTAGGAAAGCATGTAATCAAGGACTAATTTTTTTCTTTGATGATTCTCAATAATTTGCACTGCATTGTGCATATATTGTTTTTGGTAAAGAGGAGAAACAAAGTGACTGAAAGCACCATCACCTATATTATTACAGTAGTCACTAGCCATTTTATCTATTTAAATTTATAATTGATAAAAATTGACATTTAAAATTCAGCCCCTCAGTCATATCAACCACATTTCAAATGCTAAAATAGCCACATGTGCGTAGTGTCTACTGTACTGGAGAGCACAGATAAAAAGCAATATTAGAGAAAGTCTTACTAGAAAATGCTGAAATCCAGCCAGTCCCCAACTTACAATACGTGTACCTGTGTTCTTTACATGTACACGTGGATTGCAAAATAAGGTCACTTCCCAGTGATTATAGCAATTGCTTTTCTTTCTTAGATACTACAACTTGGGCATTCTTTCCTCTCTTTCCTTGCATTCACCTCACCCTTGTAGAACTGTCTGTTGACACAGGTCTCCCTTCTCCCAGAATCCCAAGTCTTCACCGCAGAGCAAGCACTTCACTGTCAGGAAAGCAGTTTGAAGAAACTGAGGGATCCAGCACTCCTGCCTTTCTCCTCTAGGGGATTCTACTCACTAACCTTCTCAGCCCTGTGGCCAATAGACAACAAAACTGTTTAATTTCTTCTTCTTCTTCTTCTTCTTTTTTAACATTAGTGAACATGATTAAACTATACACAAAATATCATTAATGATTTTAACAATATCTTAATTTAATTAGCAGATGATAAAAGAATGCCTCTTATTTCTGACTGCCAGAGAAAGACCTACCATGACGAAGTGGATTATTTGTTTAGTCGTCTTTTGATCTGGGCCGGTAAGAGTCTAGTCACTTGGCACCAAGGGTAGACAGTGTGCATGAGACTACTTCATTTTGCATAAGTGGCCTCACCGCCTGAAGAAAGAGAGAAAATGGGGCAGAAGTGCCCCTGGCCAGGAAAAGAGGGTGAAATAATGTGTTTAAGGAAAATTGTTCAAGAAGTTTTCTTTCTATTGGGCAGAATCAATCCCATCTTAGTCCTTCCTGTAAAATTTTCCGTAACCTTCTTTCTTCACATGTGCTTTGTAGAGTTTTATATGTTTTTATTTGCTTGTTTATGAAGACTTAAAGCTATAAATATCAATTTTAGAAATTATGGCAAAAATGAGAGGATACCCATATATGAATTACGTACCCACAAGATTTATTCAATACTAGTTTCTTCTGAAAAGCAAAATTATCTTACTCAGTACTTGGAGCACTTAAAAACCTGTCATTTTTCTCCATCTCCACATTTTTCTTGCTCTATATAATCTCAGAGAAAGAGAAGGGTATGAGAAGCAAAAGAATAATCCTTATACTACATTCTTTTCCTATTGTTTCCAGAAGTAAAAATACAGAAAAAAAATTTAATGGATATTTACTTGCTTCAAAGTCTGGCTAAAAGGGAAAGTCTTAATTTTGCTCTTCAGTGGGCCAAGTAGAGAGACAAACTCTGGTAAGGAATGAACAGTGTCAGTGGAGGTGTAAGAATACCTCAAATCCTTGGAAGAACATAAAATGAATATAACCCTGGCTTATACCAAGGGATGGCTCAGAACCCCTTATCTTACACCTTCTATCCTTTCCTTATCTGTCATTCCTTCCCCAAATTTTAAGTCCACATTTGAAGCCAAGGAACCACAGTGGATGGGTTCAAATTATGCTACCTATTTAGCTTTATTTCAAGTGGGTAAAGTAGATTTTGCAGGGGATCTTGGAACTTAATCATTGGTTGTGCACTGAATCCTTAAGAAGATACATTTTAAAATCAAAGACTGACTTATCAGTGCATTTTGATACAAAACCTATAAATAAATTGGAAATTGCCTTCATTGCTCCTTACTCTTCTTTTCTTTCTTTCTTTCATGTGGCATTGATTATGAATGTTGCTGTAATAGAACACGGGGGGAAAAAACTTGCATAAGAAACTCTGATTTGATGACACTGATATATTCTAAATCCCACTCAAACCATTCTGTTGAGCTAAAGATGACTTCACAGACAACTAGAATTTTAACTGCATTATAGCATGGTTTATTTAGAAGTTAATGTATGTCCTCCCTGGAAATAAGAACATTAGTCCAAATAAGAACTGAGCATTGTAAACACACTCCTTTGAGTCATGTGCTGCTAATCAATACAATATTGGCTTATTTTTATAAAAGAGTACTTTAGAAAAACTCATAAGGTACACAATTTCATTAAATAACCAATTTTTTTTGTTTCTTTAATAAAAAATTTAAAATGCTAAAAGAATGCTGCCAAAAATAGTGGCATTCTTCTGGACACTACATACTGGTAAACCCCTACTAAACTTGTAGTCAGGAAACTTTTCCTTTCTCTATCTAGAAATCACTTTGGTTATTGGATGAGTTTCAAAATCACACCCTTTATTAGTTTATTAGGGCTGCTGTAATAAAGTACCACAAACTGGGTGCCTTTAGGCAACAGAAATGTGTGGTGCCATCATTCTGGAACCTAGAAGTCTAAGATCAAGGTGTTGGTGGGTATGGCTCTTTCTGAAGTCTGTAAGAAATAACCTGTTCCTCGCTTTTCCCCTAGTTTCTGGAGGTGGTGGCTGTCCTTGACATTTCTTGATGTATAGAAGCACTACTTTGATTTCTGTTTTCATTATCCACATGGTGTTTTCCCTGTGTGCATGTTTCTGTGTCCAAAATTTTCCTTTTTACAAGGTCACGTCATACTGAATCCAAGCCAATTCTAATAACCTCATTTTAACTTGAATAATTACATTTGCAATGACTATGTTCTCAGATAAGTTCACATCCTGAGGAACTATGGGTTAGGACCTCAACATATGAATTTTGAGGACACAATTAAACCCATTACACACTTGAATCAGTTTTTTTCATCTCTAAAATGTTGGATTTGATGATACTCAAGTTCTATTTGGGTAAGAATTTTAAAAGTATAAATAAATATAACTTCAGTCATATGATTAGTATACACAAAACTATCAAAAGATCAACTGTAATCAACTTAAAACATGCACAAAATTAACACAACTTAAATATAAAATATTGCTAATACCATGTTTCATATATCCTCCCATTAGTGTAAATCTCTTTATATTTTCTAGATATGTGTTGCCAGTGGTTTTAATTTGAAGGGGAAAAGAAGACTACAAAGTACAATGTTTCTTTCATTTGTGGGTGCTTAAAAGCATGCTAATAAACTAGAAGTTCACCTTTGCCTTCTCAATCTCTTCTTGTTAGAAATGGGTAGTGAACTACTATTTAGAAAATCAGGAGCACCTGGGTGGCTCAGTCAGTTAAACGTCTGACTATGGCTCAGGTCATGATCTCACGGTTCGTGGGTTCAAGCCCTGCATCGGACACTGTGCTGACAGGTAGCTCAGAGCCAGGAGCCTGTTTCAGATTCTATGTCTCCCTCTCTCTCTGACCTCCTTTTGCTCACGCTGTCTCTCTTTCTCTCTCAGAAATAAATTTTTTAAAAAAGAAAGTAAAACAGATTGGCATCTAATAACATACTAGAGCATGTGCCTGCATTTCTGCATAATAGCAACTCTGGAATGTATAAGCTTCTGTCAAGTGGCAAAGTTACCCAGACTGACTAAACTAGACTGTGTCGAAAGAACCTCTCAATAAAGTAAATATATTCTGTATCCAGTTGTAGCAGACAGATTCTTAAGGTGGAATTCTGGTGTTCATATCGTCATGCAATAAATACCCTCCCATTGAGTGTGAATGGTATCTGTGACTTCTGAATACAAAATACAAAAAAGTTGAAGGGACATATGGGATTATGTGTATATGACCATGTAATTACATTACACAAGTTTATAGGGCCTGTCTTGTTGGAATCCTTCTCTCTTATTCTGATTTTGAGGAAGCAAGAGACCTTGAGGGTGAACCCCATGTGGCAGGAAACTGCAGGGAGCCCTCAACATGAGGATTGCCCACAAGACATACATTCCTTCAGTCATACAACTTCAAGGAACTGAATGCTGCCAATAACCATGTGAGTTTTGAAATGAATCCTTCTGCCACTGATCTTCAGGTAGGAGTCTATGCTTGGCCAATGCCTTGATGGCAGCCATTTGAGTCCCCAAAACAAAGAACCCAGCGATGCTATCTATGCTCAGATTCTTGATCCACAGAAAATGTTAGGTAATAAATATGTTTAGTTGTTTGAAACAGCTAAATTTGTGATAATATTGCTAGACAGCAACTGATAACAAATACATCAGTGAATTTATATATCGATCTTTGGGATATATAGCCTAAGTTGGCTCTAAGTTGTCTATAACAAATGTTTGGAGTGCCTGTTAAGTGCCCCGTACTGTACTAGGTATTCTGCATCACTTATTTCATTTAATTTCCAGGTTGGGAGTCTCTTACTCTAAAATAGCAAGTTTTTTATTCTGTATGAATCAATATTAAAGGATGCTCAGTAAGCACATATTTCTTACCTATAATTTTTAAAAACTTAGTGGCAAGTTACCAAAGCTTGGAAAGAATTCACACAAACATTGTGTATTCTCTATAGGCCTATGATTATTACTAAATATAACATTTACCAGACTAATGGGAGGAAGCATGAGTATTGATTACTTTAACTTAAATCAATACTTAATTTAATTCTGGATACAAAGAATGAGAGAAGATATAAATGGTCAAGTACTTTACATATCCTGAAGCTGAAAAATAAAGGTTGGATGAAAAAGAAGGACAACAAAACTCAGTTCAAATCATCTGAGCCAAATGGTAGGTGAAGAAGGCCCTGAACTTACATACAAAGCATGGTGATATGAATAGACGCCCTCAGCACCAAGAACATCTGGGAACTGACAGATGCTTCACTGGCAGAATTACTCTTTAACAAGGGCTACAATGTCCTCAAACTCATGTACAGTCCCATAATGTATTCACATATAACATACTAACAGATTGTTTTCTACTTTACCCCTTCTTTCAAGATTATGTCCCCATGGAACAACTACTGCCATATTGTGTAATTTAAGTGACACAGACATTTTGTGTGAGACTTCAAACATGGCACCTATATCTGAAAGACCTGTGTGGCCTGTTGAGAAGATCTGAATAGCTCTCTACCATGGGGAGTTGATTCTTAACCAGTGGTGCTATTTTAACAACTGAAATCACTTAATCAAAGTGTTCAGAATGAGGATGTTTTCATCTGGAATTATTTTTTAAGTATTTGCTTCAGTTCATCTGCCTCATCATTAGTAAATGAAAGATATGTCAGAAAAGAAAATTTTCACACTCCATGAGGAAATTTGGTAAAACAATGTCATGACTACATCTTTAGTACTCAGTGTTTCTGGACATTCTCTTTGATAATAAAAAATTAATTTTAAAAAGAGGAAAAAGGATAGTTTATAGGATAGTAATGTTAAATTAACTTTAAATGTCATTTTAATACAATTGTTTTCTCTAGTTTTATTAAATCTGGCTTCTTTTATCCTCAAAATTAATGAAAAATTATAATTTACTCAACAACAATTATCTCCAATAATTTGAAATTATGAAAGGAAGATCCACTTTTATCTTACTATCACCTGGGAAATAAAACACTTGACTATTAATAATTACACAGGATATAGTGAAATAGTTTCAGGCATTTTGTATCAATTTTCCATTCTTTTGATGATAGCATCAAATTTTCTTCAGAGAAATTATTTCTCCCTCATTGTTTACAGTCTTAGTAAAAATTTCAATCAAACACTGTGTTGAATAAAGTTATGCTTAGAAGCCAAGCTTGAGTATAAAAATCAAGGAAGGTACAGACAGGTGAGGCAAGCTAGGATAATTAAAGTCTCCCTTCCAAGATTTTGACTCTAAAGAAATGATAAAAGGGCAGAAAACAGATTGACCCCAAACCATTCAAAAATATTAACTGTTATCTCCCACCACTTGAAAACCCAGACTGTTATTGTTTCTGAGCCTAGTTCTTTATTTTTTTATTAGATTATGTAGGCTAATCCATGTTCTTCCAATGACTTCTCCTTTATTTAAAGTACTTAAAGTATTTAAAGTGGTTTTAACTTTCTTTTTGCCATCAAATAACCACAGTAGTAAGAAACTCATTCAAAAGATATAGTTTTAGGAAGTATCTTGGAACAAATTCTTGTGCTTGAATTGGCACCTGGCTAGAAAGAATATTGAGCAGTGTAGGTTATATTTCACATTAGGAGCCCAAAACTTGTAGTATAAAATTAAAAGAGTAAATTAAACTGTTGATATAATCAGGTAAAAGCTCTGGATAACTTGGTAGCTATTGCCATAGAATATAAGTAAATAAATATATAAACAAACAAATAAGCAAACAAGGCAACAAGTAAATATTTTGCTGCATCTGACTATATTTAAAGTCAAGAATGAAACAACAAAATACAGATCTGTAAATTCTCACCTCAAGCCACAGAATAAAATTCAGAAAGTTTGCATTATAGAAAGTAGTTTTATCTTATTTATTTTGTCATGAAGCTCAGACCACCCAAATGATTGGAGCTGTATTCTATAGATTTAGTGCATCAGTTAAATTCACAGCTTTGTCAAGTCTTGTATATAAAATAGGATAGTCTAAATATCCACCAGAGTATATCTCATTGGATTTAGAAGAACTGTAGCATCCATTTACTCAAGTGTTATGAAAACACAACTTAATTTATGTACTTGACCAGCTAAGTGGTTTCTGCTCTTTCATTGGAAGAGCTTGTCAGATAAAATTGTTTCTTCTTTGTAGAAAACTTTAAAACTAACATCTTCTCATCTTTCACCTCTGACTATAAGTGGGCTTGTAACATAAATCTTTTAACATTATAGCTTGGGTATAGATTTAAAAAGTTAATATATAAAGAAAAAGGTCACATGGAGAAAGAAATACAGGAACTTTCTAACATATCATAAAAAAGGTCTAGGAACAAATTAGGAGTGGATTTCAAAAGGCGTTCTATCAAAAAAGAGATCACAAATGTAGGTTATAAAGTATTTACGGATGTGGAAGCATTTAGCAGAGACAACTCATTTAATGTCTTAACCCAGGTAGAAATCTGTGATTTGTAGCAATTTAATAGGTTAGATAATTATAATAATCTTAGCTATGACAAGGACTCATTTTATATTATACTAAAGATTACAGTCATCAAATACAAAAGAAGAAATTCAATAGTATCATGAAAAATATAAAGGAATAAATTCAATGGTATCACAGGAAAAAATACTAGCTTTGCTATTTCTCACCCAATTATTCCCAAGAGGGCCCCAATGCCAGAATTTGAAGAATAGACTGAAGACTGGAGCAGCTAAATGTTTTAAAAACAGCATATTCACTGTTCTGTCATAGGAAGAAATATTGGTGAAAGTGATTGCAAATATTTGTTAGCTTCCTTATTGCAGTGGAAATATACCTCCAGACATATAATGGCTTAGCTACCACAACAGTCAACTGGATGTATATTGTACTTAGCCCTTTAATAATATTATATAAACATAGACCTCAGGCTACAGTTAATAAATCATGAGATTCCTAGATATAAAATTGAAAGTGAGCCCAATAAGTTTACACTTGAATGGAAAAACAAAATGAAGTCATATGGATTTCTACCTGTGCTTAAAAATTCATAAGTTCCGAGAAATAAAATAGAATGTCAGGTGAAGTAAACTTGCAAAATGACACCATGTAGTCTTTACAATCCTATTGAGTCTACCGGGAGGGAGACCAAGGTCAAAATTAAAGCAGAAAAAAAAAAATCCAGAAAATAAAAACAAAAACAAAAAAACACCAACTTAAAATTAAACAAACTCAGGACCACTGACTAGAAGACAAACTTAGCCATAAAACTAGAGTTACTACTCCTCAATCATTTCTCTGACTTAAATGCAGTCATAAGCAGTTATATTATTATGTGAAGGTGTGACAAATATCCTGGAGGACGACTCTTGCTATGGTACACAAATGCACACTTTGATCTTATCCTCTAACTTTTCTCAAAGTGATCTATGCGATTTATTCACATAACAAGAAAAGGTAGAGTGGAGGGTGTGGGGGTTAAAAGACTACACAAAATGTCAGGGGTTATTTGATAACAGCTGTAATCCTTGGGCACACAAAGCAATCCAGGTCCACTATTCAGAGCAGGGAATGGTGGTGCCAAATGATAGAGATATGACCCTGGAATACTTGAATGTAGGATCCTGAACACTACAAGGTATTACTTCCCAGGATAGGTTTGGAATAGTTATCTCCCATAATTGTGGAAAATTTTATTGACTTCTTCAATTACAGAAAAGAAAATATAATGGTAAGGAGGTGTGTTTGGAAGACATGTGTCCCCCTCTCCCAACCAAAAATATAGCAATAATTATAAAACCCCACCTGATACATGGAGATTCAGAAAGATTGATGACCACATCGAAGAGTATATGCAATGTTTTTTTAAATTCATTTTATACTCATCTTTCATTGCCCAGCTTGGATTATGTAGAATATTGATAGAATATAGAAAGTAAGAGCAGATAATCGTCCACTCAAGCAAATAATATCTCCAATTTTAACTGCTGTGCTACATGTGGTTTTCCCACTGAAACATATCAAAACATCTCCTAGGAAACGGTATGTAGCTATTAAAATGATGGCTATTTGTCTTTATTTAACAAAAAGATATAGAAAACATCTATTTTCAATTGGCAAAAATATGCAACAGTACCTTTACTATTGTGCCTCAGCAAGACTTTAACTCTTCCACTTTGTGTTTTCATTTAGTATTCAAGGAACGTAAGCATGTTAACTCTTCAGCTAACTCTAGTACTAGTTATTTATGCTGATTGACTCTGGGGAATAGAAAAAAAATGCTTTCATTAAGATACATACAATTCATAAGAATGGGAATATAAATTCATGAAAAAATACAGTTGTTCTGTTGACTGGGATATGTTAGCCAAGCCTCACAAGCACAGACTTGAATTTATGAAGAAATGTGAATTCATGGACATTAAAACATTATCATGAAACTTTTTAAAATGTGTTAGGAGAATGAAGAGAAATGAAAATTTAGGTTGTAATCTTAATAATAAAGAAGATGATTTCTAAAGAATATAGTGCAAAGAGATTAAAATTATTTAAGTTAAACTACATGGCTATTAATCAATAGATTTAAAAAAGAACACATCCTGGAACACTTGGGTGGCTCAGTTGGTTAAGTGTTTGACTCTTGATTCTGGCTCAGGTCATGATCTCACAGATCATGATATTGAATTCCACGTTGGGCTTTGCGCTGACAGTGTGGAGCCTGCTTGGGGTTCTCTCTCTCTCTCTCTCTCTCTCTCTCTCTCTCTGCTTCTACCCTGTGTGTGCTCTCTCTCTCTCAAAATAAATAAGTAAACATTTTTAAAAAAGAGAACATATCTGAATACAATTGTCAACTCCAAAAAACAACAAAAAATGAAGCTTATTATTATTACAGATTAAAAAAACAAACACTACTTACAATGCATGAAAATAGCACCAGCATAAGAATTCTTATCTGTAACATGACAAAATATTTCCATTCTCACTCTCATTCTTCTCTTCCCATGCCCCACTCCTATCCCCACTGCCTCCATAAACCTTTATGAACTGTCAAATCCTCATCACCAAAGGTTTTCTGTTCTCCAAGACTGTGTTAAGTGCTGACCTGTGAAATCACCATCACTATGAACTTATTATTACCCTGTCTCTCAAATAAAATTTCAACCTCCTTGAGGATAAGGGTCTGTGGCAAATTTATTCAAAAATTTCCAGGGCCAGCCTAGCACCTGGCAAATACCAGGTTTTCAATAAAGTTACAATATATTCTTTGTATTGTCTTCAAGAGAATTAGAAAGATACTTGCTTTGCTTCACTTTGGAATTTCTTAGTCAGTGAGATGAATGATACCAGTTTAAATCAAAAGGAAGGGCTATGGGAACATAAAACCATTCACTGAATCCTGGGATAGCATTCAATTCCTCAACTCTAGTTTCTTCCTCTTGCTCCTGGTATTGGTTAAGCACACTCAATCACTTCTCTCTCTCTCAACTTGCAGTAAGGTATAGTGTTGGTACATGTGTGGTTCTGAGCTCTTCTTTTCTTGGACAGCACAAATGCTATTATAAGGTATATAGTCTTACCCCCATGCTTTTGTTAACTTTAAATAGGACAGAAAGCAACTTTATCTTAAAAAAAAAAGAGTGTACTTGAGAAAGCAAAGGAATTGCAATTTGAGACAAGCAAGTTATGGCAGACCATAGGTAAAGTCAGAAGAAACAAAGGGAAGTTCAGCTCTTACTTGGTCTTAGGAAAAAACTGGGGAGAAATGTTTTAAACAAAAATTTATTAGAGAAGGAAAGTTTTGAAAGGCTTCAGTAGTTCGCATTGGCTGCAGGTAGTTGTTACTGGGGCAGGGAAGGATCTTCCTTCCTCTTCTTAAAGGCAGGAGATAAATCCACTATGAAAATATCCTCTCTTGTTGACATAATTACCTTCCTTCTTCCCACTGGTTATGCAGGCTCAGAGTGGTACCTGAGAGCTCCCCCTTAGTGCTTCAGACTCCATTCTAAACGAGGTTTCCTTTATTTTCACACCTTTAACAATAATCTGTTCTCCTCTTCTACCCAATAATCCATTTCAATTTGAAGTTTGGTGTTGGTATATAGTTTCCTTTTTCCAACTTGTCTTAGATGTGACACACATTAATGTATTGGATAGATCCTTTTCTTCCAGCCTGTGCTTTCTGATCTTTATAAGACTACATTATGAGAATCATGTATAATTTAAATGCTACTTGAAGGTCAGAATACCTCTACAGGAAAAAAAAATAGTAGAACACAGTATGCAAATTACCAGGCTCTGAAAAAAACAAAGCAAAACAAAACAAAACAAAACAAAACAAAACACAGTGGTCAAAAAATGATCTATTTTCAGCTCTAAAGATTAAACATGTTTTGAAATAAGCAATTCCCGGATTTTCTCTAGGTATAACATAGTTTGCTAGGAAAGGAATACATGATCAGAAATCTAAAACCTTGAGGGATATTACCAAATCCATCACTAAAGCAATAGCTGCCCAAGAAAAATCTTTGGACTTCCTTGCACAAGTTGTACTAGATAATAGAATTGCTCTCGATTTCTTCTTCGTGGAGCAAGGTAGGATTTGATTTGTAATAAATACATCTTGTACTTGGGTGAAAACTTGGGCAAAGTTGAAACAGAAACTAGATAAAATCTGGACACAAACCAAGTAGTTAAATGCAGAGCCCACTGGTTCTTTGATCTTTTTAGCTGGCCGCCCTCATGAATTGCTTCCTAGTTCAGATTACTCCTCCAATGTGAACTCAGCATTTTATTTATTATTTTGGGGATTTTGTCATCACAAAACTTTGTCTCTTTTGTCTACTCAATGGACACCATCTAGATAATGGTCCCTCAGCATTTAGAAATGAGTTCTAAGGCTTATGAGACACAACACTGGGCAGTTCCAGAAACTGCAGAAGATATGTGGCCCTAAGAAACTTGACAGGAAAGCCTTTCTTGACCCTGACATTCTTGTTGCTCAGATGTGGTCCAAGGTTCGTAAGGAATCATGTTAGGAGCCATTCTGAGCCCACTAGTCGAGAAAACTCCTGGTGAGGTTAAAGCAAGTTTGCATGATCTCTTGACAATCAGATGATGACCGATATCCACCCCCACTCAATTATTTCTGCTTAAGCACTGACCCCTAAGGTACCTTGTTGATCAATAACGGGAGTGACTTGTCCCCTTATTCCGGCCCCGGTATGATGATTGCACCTTGTGAAGGAACTTATTGTGGGAACTTCTTTTGATTATGGGAACAGACATCGTGTCTCCAGCAGGTCCTGTTTCCCTCCATACTTTCCCTTGAGCTATGAACAGGCTAATGACCCTTATTCATAAAAGGTTGACCTTTACATGTACAATTCTGTTTCTACCGTTGCGTTAGTCCAAGATGTTCATACAGCTCAACATGTAAATCAGCTAACCAAAAATATCTCTCATGCCCTAGCTATTCAAGAAATCATAAAACTAGACACAAAGGTAAATGCACTAGAAGAGGCTATTCTATGTATTGGAAATGAGCTAAACTCCTTAAAGGTATGGTTGGCTATCGGTGCCATAAAGAATATAACTGGAAAATCAAGTCTTCCCCAGAGACAAAGAACCTAACTTAGAGAGAAGGAACAGATAAGAGCAGAACATAAATTACTACGTATATCTTTGCTAACTGGTGATGTATAGCAGCCCCTTCCCTAAGGCCTACATTCCACAAACACCTTCCCTTACCCTGACAGCTGTGATAAGGATGGATAAGAGTATCTACAAACCTATGACTTAATCTTAGTGTTATTAAAATGTGAACACCCTGTCATTTTCTTAGTTACTCAACCTCACTATAATTGGGGCAGTTCTGCAAGAAGGCTTCTGTAAAACCTGTTTCTGTACATTTTCCAAAAACATCTTATGTTTAGCTTTAGGAGAGCTAGCCATTGTAAAAATTCCATTTTCTGATGCCATGTTAACATTTGACCTATAAATAAAGACACCAAAACCGACGGGACAGAGATGCCTGCCTGGTGATCAGAAGGGATCTCGGGGCTCTCTCACTCTCTTTCGCCGACACCGTCCATCCTTCAGGGACCCCTGGACCTGCCGGAGCCGGCCTCCGACAGAATCACTTTGCCAAGGGATTTGATACACTGAGAATAAGCCTTATGTGAGGAGGGATCCATAATGCTTGAAGGCTCATCAGCAAACAACAGTAATTTCCAGTGGTTGATGTTTTCAGAGAAAGATCTAGATCAAAAGGGAGAAATGTGAAAAATTGACATGACTGGAGTTATTTTAAAATGGAGCCGGAATGGCCATTGTACAGAAACCACAATAACTTGCCTTGCTTGATCTGGACCAAAAGCTTTGGACTGGACAAAACCACAATTTTTTAAGTAATTGTCAATTTCTTTGACCACATCCAAACCACAAGACTGATAGTTACAGAAGTTCTGAAGATAAAGTCACCAGTTAATCAGTATATAACCCAGAGTAGCTAAGGTTGTTAACACCCATAAGAAATAGGTTTTTTTTCTTTTCTTCAACTCATGTAATAGCATCCTTCTTTTTCCTCATAAAAATCCTTTGCTTTCACTCTAGAAGCAGAAACATTATTTGAATACTGGCCTAAATCTGTGCTCCTCAAATTGCATTTCTTTGGTCCCAAACAGACATTCATTTTCTTCGCACTGTGCCTCTTTATTTTCAGGTTGACACACTGAAAGGGACCAGAATGTGCCATCCCCAAATATGCCTCTTTGGCATAAGGATTATCTAGAGCTGGTTATGGTTAGGAAAGAGGAGACAGGAGACTCTTTGAAAACCTACTAGAAACTACCTTTTTGTAAGGGACATTCATAAGGCAAATCTTCATTTATAAGGGTGTCTTTTCTATACTAAAAGGAAGAAGGGGACTAAACCTAGAACAGCTCATATCAATGGAAAAAGCCAGGGGCTTAAACGACAACCATTGTTTACTTGCTTTGTCTGATAACCTCCCATAACTGCCTTCCTTCCCCCACAACATCTTTTGTCCTTAGCTGAAGATGGTATTTAAGGTGTTGGCTTGGGCCATTTTATTTATTCAGTTTTCCTGGGTATCCTCCATGTATACAGAAAGTATACATGTTGTTAAACTTCTATTTGTTTTTCTCCTGTTAATCTGACTTTTTATTATGGAGGGGTCTCCACCAGGAAAGGGAAAATTAATTCCATCCTCCACAAAAGGAAAATGTTAAAATGTCCCAGTGTGCTCCTGGCTTAACAATGCTCTTTTCCATACAAAATAATTTGTTAAATTAATACTGCCAAGTAGCCGGTTGGCCATCGTATGTGCTAAAGGTAAATATGTATTTGCTAATGTTAGATCTCCCTTTCCAAAGGAGAATCACCGAGAACAAAGCCCACAAAACACAAAAGGAGTTGGTTATTCAGGACTATTTTAGGCCAGCCGGGCAGCCCCTCCCGAGCACCCGAGAAGTCCTCGGAAGAGAGCCCCGCCAAGCCATAGCTCAGAGTTTATATGGGGAGAGGGCTGAAGGTGGTGTACAGAAGCGAGAATTTTGCGGTTAGAGGTGGGGGTTGCTTATCAGTTGCTTGAAAAACATGTCTGACTGTTTTAATCACAATGTTCATTAAAGAGTTACATCTCAGGAACTTGCTGGATCCAGGAGCCAGGTTGCTCAACCCCTGACGTTTTACGAGAACGGAGTTTGAGATCAAACAATGGTTGGTATTTCTTCATTTGCAGGCCCCTCACCTTTTGGCCCAAGGGAGTTTTTACAGTTACACATAGAAATTCACAAAGTCACAAGCCTTCATATTTTAGGAGTCTTTTCCCAGACATATTTGTAGCTCAAATGACTCCAAACTATAGAAAAATTGCGAGGATAGTGAGAATGTGTGCTACAGTTATAAACCCTCTTGTACTGAGTTCAAAATTTCACTAGGAGTAAACAAAGAAATTTCATTCAAAGTTGCGACTTAATAAAGAAGAATGTATTTGGTATTGTCATGCTAATTTAGCTGATCTTAACTGTGAGTAGAAAAAAAGAAGTCCCTTGGTGATAGCTATTTAAATCACTGTGACCTTTGATGTTTAGTTGAAACTCATTTCTTTTGCATATGAATTATTTGGACTTGAGAGAAAGGGCAAAGATTTGCCAGAAGTCCTATATCCCAAAGGATTTTACCAAAGGAAAAGAAATCTTAATTTAATCAGAGTAAGCAATGAAATGATCCAAATAAAATAAAGTTGACCTGGTAGTTGGACTGTTTTTTTTTTATTTAATTACTACACCAGTGCATGTTGAAGTGTAATTAATTAGTGAGTTTAAATAGAATGAATGGTAAAATGGTCAAATTCTTTATCTTTAGCCTTACATATGAATTTTCCTGCAGTTTAATGAATTATGAAATGACAAGCAATCCTATTGGTGGGTATTCTTTGACCAGGCAAATTGCTAGACATGGTTATGGAAGGAATCTGGCCAGATACTGCCCTTGTTCCACGCAAACTCACAAACTGATAACAGAGAGGAAAAAATGGAGTAAGCAGTGTTTAGAGGGTTGTTTAAAATGGAGCCAGGGCATTGAGGAACTGGGGCTTCTGTGTGTGTTCTGTCACACGTTCTCAAAATTTTTGCTGAACTCAGCTAAAAGTTAAGACACCTGCTGCATGTTAAAATGGACATAAATGGACTTTGCACCTCACTAGCCCTAATAACCAATCACATATAGATTAGCATAACTGTAGCTATACCAGCACCAATTACATTTTATTCAAAGCAACTTATGTAAATTCTTTCTTTAAAAGCTCTAACTCCTTTGTCTTTCCAGAGCATGCTTTTAATTTCTATCTATGTCTCCTGAATTGCGGTCCCCAAGACCTCAAATTAAATGCACACATTTTATTATGTCTTTCCTTGGTTGGCAAAATCTAATGAGGTAAACACTTTTGATAGTTTAATATTTTTCCTTCAGAAGTTTAGCATTTGATCTGATTTGATTCAATTAAAATATATTTGAAACAAATATTGAACACCCACTATGTGCTCTAGTCTAAGAAAATAACTGATGTCTTTAATTCTTTATTAACTTGTAATTTTCTAATTCATAAAAAGGATCTGAGAGGGTAAATTGATTAATTCAATCCATCACCAATTATTTCAATCAAAAGATACTGATTATTGTGTTTTTCCTGCAGATATACCTCTGGTAATTAGCAAATCATGGTGTTAAACTGGTGGTTTTAGGGGTAAAATTATTCCTCCAGTACCATATTTAAAAAGTGGAATTTTTTATAGTCATATTTTTTACAAAGCTGCATAATTGATATCTATGCTAACATTGTTTTATTAAAATATGATAAATAGCTTATACCTGATTATTAACAATAGCCATAGTGTAATTAATACTTGCATTCTTTTACCTATAAGGTATTTGTATACATTTGTTACACAATTTTTTTCTACTGGAAACTTCAAAAAAGCTTTTCCTTAAAGTTAAGTAATTGTTAAAAAACAAACAAAAAAACTTTATGCATTGAAAAATCAAACGAAAACAAAGAACTCTATACAACTACAGCTAGAGAACAGTTTTGGTGTTGCAATTTCTGCACAGAACTATCTTCTGAAACTTGAGAACGGTTTAGTGTTTTCAAATTACTTTCTAGCCTTTGTTCTGTCTCTTCACATTAAATCACAAGTCCCTCACGATCGTCTTTAGCTTGTATTTTTAACTTTTCATTTGGAACACTAGAACTATACTTCACGGTAGTTGTGCTCAAATTGCTGATCATCACAAACTTCTGGGAATTTTTAAAATACAAATGAGACTCAGGAGGCTGGAGACATCCTCAGAGACTTTGAATAAATCGGTTTGCAGGAGATCACAGGCGGTGCCATCCACTTTCCCACACAAGAACGCCTGGGTCGCTCAGTCAGTTGACTGTAGGCCTCTATTTCAGCTCAGGTCATGATTCCAGGGTTTTGGGATCAAACCCCACAACCGGCTGCACGCTGAGCATGAAGATTGCTTAAGTTTCTCTCTCCCTATGCCCCTCCCCGCCGCGCATGCTCTCTCTCTTGGAAAATAATAACAATAGCATAAAAAAAATTTTTTTAAAGTTCCTCACATGAATTTGAATCTGATGGTCAGCCTTAGAACACAGGGCCACAAACGATGCTGCCTTGTCATCTTCATATTAAGCAGAAAACCTTAAAATTTGCTATGTGTGAACTGACATAATTCGACTTGGTTTAAAACCTAAGCATTTCGCTAGTAATGACCTTAACTTTCAGGTTATTAATAATAATATTCTGTTCCATTCTAATTTAACTAGACAGAGATTTAAAAATATGGTATCATTTATATTGGATAACTTGAATATGTTAATGTGTTTTCACTTAAGATCGAAAGAAGATAGTTTTTTCATAACAATGACTTCTTTTTGTTCTGATTTCTTTCTGTATTGAAATATTTTCATTTTTAATATGAAGAAAAGAAAATGCACTGTTTATTTATTCTCAAATTCCTACATTAGAATTCTGGCATACACATCTAAGGCTACCTTTACTGTTTAAAATAAAATACAGCAATTTTATGAGTTTAATAATAAGTTTATACACAAGTAGTTTTATTTATGATATAGGCTAGGTTGCTATAACAATTACAACAGGGATGCCTGGGTGGCTCAGTAGGTGAGCGTCCAACTCTGGCTCAGTTATGATCTCACAGCTTATGGGTTCAAGCCCTGCATCAGGCTCTGTGCTGACAGCTCAGAGCCTGGAGCCTGCTTCAGATTCTGTGTCTCCCTCTTTCTGCCCTTCTCCTACTAACGCTCTGTCTCTCTCTGTCTCTAAAAAATACAATTAATATAAAATTAAATTAAATTAAATTAAAATAACTAAAACAAAACAAAATAAAAACAATTACAACAACAGAAAATTCTTCAAGGTAGGAGTTAATTTCCTTTCACATAGCAATTTGGGCATAAGAATCTAAGCTGGTTTCTTAACTCCCTGAAATCAGACACTAGGTTCTTTTTAACTTGTTCCCATCAACCATTGATATTGCTCCCATCTGCACGTTCCTGGGGGGCTCATCATCACCACCACCCTGCAGCCAGTAAAAAAGGAGCAGAGAGCAGTGTGCCCACATGCTCTTTACGGGCATGACCTGGAGGTTATACAGATCACTTTTGTTCATACCTCATTGACCTGGATGCAGTTATTTCAGCACACAAAGCAGCAAGGGAGACTTTAGTTGGGTGATCATGTGCTCAGCCAGAAATTTTGTTATTAAGGGAAAAAAGAAGAATGACTATTAGAGGCCAGGTAGTGACCTTTACTCTAACATTGATAAAGAATAGGATACTTTAGGGGCACATGGGTAGCTCAGTTTGTTAAGCGTCACACGTCAGCTCAGGTCATGATTTAGAGGTTTGTGAGTTCGAGCCCCATATCGGGCTCTCGGTTTTCAGTGCAGAGCGCACTTTGGATCCTCTGTCCTCCTCTCTCTCTGTCCCTCCCCCACATGTTCTCTCTCTCTCTCTCTCTCTCACTCAAACAAATAAATATAAAGAAAAAGAATAGGATACTTTAACTATGTGGAAGGAAATTTACCCTTTACTTCAGGCATGTATCAAAAAAGAGAAATATTTGTTATTAATATCATGTTAATATAGTAACTTGAATGTATTTGTTTTTATTTAAATGAAAAGTCCTATCCTATTATATGTAACACTATTCTCCTTGGTGCTAAAATTTTACAAAAATACATAAGATACAGTTACAGCTCACAAGTTGTATATAATAATGTCTAATGTGGCTTGGAAGGCAGAGAACAAATAAAAGTATTTACATAATTAAGTCAGAAGGTTGAATTTGATAAATGCCATTAGAAATACACAGTGATGCTAAGGGGTGGGGTTCAGAAAAATCAAAGTTTGCGTTGAAGGGGGATAGAATATGCCACTTCAGAATACACTGCTTTGGCATGTGGATTATTTTGAGCTGAAAGCAATCAAGACCTAGCCGACTCAGGAAAAAACTTTTATCTTTCCCTTAACAGACTAAAAGAATTTAGATAGGGAGCCTATAGTAGAAAAAGAGCTATTACCAGAGGTAACTTTTTTATCTAAAAGCTCTTGTGTGAGGCTGGGCAAACCTCTAATTAGCCATCACAGATTGTTCTTACAATCCTGTGAATGGCCCTCCTCCCCTTTGAAGCCCCAGACCCCTCTTCCACTCCTTAGCTCAGGAACGCACTTAAGCCTCTACTGCCTGACTTGCCCCTTAGTCTTATATCTTTGAGGCTCCTGTACATACAAAATTAGGTTTGTTTTTTCCTCTGGTAATCTGTCTATGTCAATTTAATTATTAGTCCAGCCAAAGAACCTGGGAGGGAAGAAGGGAAAATTTTTCTGTCCCTACAGCATTTAGTTATATAAGTCAATAAAGTTTACTTAAAGAATGGGTTGTAGGGGCACCTGGGTGGCTTAATCAGGTAAGTGTCCGACTCTGGCTCAGGTCATGATCTCACGGTTCATGAGTTCGAGCTTCACTCATGTCAGGCTCTGTGCTGATAGCTAGGAGCCTAGAGCCTGCTTTAGATTCTGTGTCTCCCTCTCTCTCTGCCCCTTCCCCACTGTCACTCAGTCTCCCTCTCTCTCTCTTTCTCCCTCTCTCTCTCTTTCTCAAAATAAATAAATAAACATAAATATGAGTTGTAGATCTTAAGGCAGACATGAAGGTACGTGTAAAAAGCAGATACCTACACCTAAAGACGGAAAAGCTTTAAAGTTGAGTTATAATAAATAACTCAATTTGATCATCTCAGGGGAATAGTGATAAAATGAGGTCACACAGACAGTTAACAGGCATATTGTGCATAACTGTAAATATGAAGACTTTAGAATCAGTCCAAAGGCAATTAGGGTTCTGTGAGTTTCCTAAAATGAGGGAATAGATTGAAAGTCACTCAATAGAACCCTATTTTATTCATCTCTATGCTTCCAGCTCCTTGAGTAATGACTGACACGAAGTACCTGTGAGATAATACATTTGTGAATTAGTAAATGGGCGATGAGACATGTACCCCTGGAAAATTGGTCTATGAGTGGCATGTTGAAGAAGTGGGAAGAAGATTGTCATACTACTTGCATCATTATGATTGTTGTTAATGTACCATGTTGTTGGTTGCTAGTAGGAACTCTTTTCTGTGCTGAATTTGTGTCAAGCACTTTATAGTGAGTCTCTCTCAATTAATAATCACATCAATATTATGAGTATAGTAGAAATTTAATTCCATTTTATAGAAAAGGAAACAAATTCTAAGTGTTACTAATTTATCCAAAGTCATATAGCTTGTAAGTGATATATCCTCAATTTAAACTAAATCACTGACCTTGGCCCCTACACACTTAATCTCTAAAACTGTGCTCTATCTCTCTGGGAAAACTTACCTGTTTCTTCAAATATAAAGAGTTCAAGAAAAGTCAATCTTTTCTGTAAAGTAAGGGATTAAGTTATAGATTAGGAATGGGGGAAACAGATGTGGAATTAAATTTGTGAAAGGTTTTAAAAGTCTCTATTTGATTCTATGAGGATTTAACAAGAGCAAATTAAAATATTATTGTAAGTGTGGCCCAAATGATGTCAATGAATGTGGAATCTTGCTGATCATCCTCCAGTCATTTAAACTCTTAATACCAATATTTTCTAAAGCAGAAACTGAATTGCCTTTGAACATCAGAACAACTGATGACAGAAAAGAGACTAGCTGCATTTTGTAAACATAGTAGTATTTCAAATAAACTCGTTTTCAGCACAGAAAAAAGCACTTTGGAAATACACTGAAAGAGGCCTATCAATTACATTTTTGAATTTTTAAACTAACTGCACTTACATATATTATACATGTGCACACAAAAACTTTCATGTTAGGTCTCCTGAGTGGCTCAGTTGGTTGGGCCTTCTGACTTTTGATCTTAGTTCTTGTCCTGATCTCCCAGTTTGTGGATTTGAGCTCTGCATTGGGTTCACACTGATAACGTGAAGACTGCTTGGGATCCTCTCTCTCTGCCCACCAACCCCCTCCTCCCCAGCTCATGCACAAGAGTGCACACTCTCGTTCTCTCTCTCTTTCTTTCTCTCTCTCTCAAAATAAATAAACTTAAAAGAAACTTCTGTGTATCCTCAGAAGAATGTGATTCTTTTGAACTATTACACACTAGAGCTTATTTCTCAGTACATCAGAGCTTGTGCAATTAATTGGAAATGTTATGGCATTATTTTCTTCTCACTTTATAATGAGGATACATGTGTTAATAGAAGCATGGTTCTCACTGCAGGGATTCAATCAATAAAAACAAGAATGTGAAAAACTTTAGGGTAAATGATGCATTTACTTCAACAAATAAGTTGCAGGAGAAAAATAAAACAAAGAATCTATAGAATAAAAAGGACTAAGAAAACCTGTCAACCAAATGTAGTGGGTAAGCCTTGTTTCCAAAATTTATTTCACAAAAACCAACATTACACACATACACACCACTACACAGACCAAACAGGAAAATCTGGTGCATATTTATATATTTGTGATATTAAGGAAATATTGTTAATTTTTTAGATATGCTTAATATCTGGTCAAGTTTTCAGAAAAGATTCCCTATTTTTTAAAGCTTCATTCTAAATATTTAAAAATGAAATATGATGTATTGGATTTGATTCAAAATAATTTGTGTAGGCAGTGACATAACTAAAATAAAATTGGCCATGAGTGAATGATTTTTGCAGCAGAGTAATGGTACATAGAAATTCACTGAAACATTCTCTCCACTTTTGTTTGTTTGAAATTTCTCAAAATAGGGGTGTCTGGGTGGCTCAGTCAGTTAAGCATCCAACTTAAGCTCAGGTCATGATCTCACAGTTTGTGGGATCGAGCCCAACATCGGGCTCTGTGCTGACAGCTAGCCTGGAGCCTATTCCAGATTCTATGTATCCCTCTCTCTCTGACCTCTTCTGCTCACACTGTCTCTGTCTCTCTCTCTCTCTCAGAAATAAAATATTTTTTAAAAATGTTTAAATAAACATTTAAATACACACATGCACGTTATGTGTGAACTGAAGCTCCCTTATAACATTCAAGTTCACTGTTAGAGTTTATATAAAGAGATAAAATATCTCTATAACTATATAGTGTTGTAAGTCAGGACAGGGGTTATTTTTGAGAAAGAAGGTTGAGATAATGGTGAGGGACAGAAATAGGGCTCTCATAGGGAATGTAGATATTTGGCTTGTAATGATTCACCGAACAGAGTATATATACATCAGACACTTTTCCAAATGTATTTTACTTCAACTGAAAGACTTTTTTAAAAGCATGGGCCTCATAAATTTAACTTTATTTCTAAAATTAAGGAGATTATTAGGTATTGTGAAATCTGGAACATCAAAAAATATGGGGTGCTTTCTACATTATTTTTTAAAATACCTTAAAATTTTATAGTAAAATTTATAATTTTATGAGGAGGTATTATTTTCTCCATCTTACACTGGAAAACTGAGGCATATCAAGGTGGACTGTCTTACCTGAATCCACTAAACTAAGAAGCTGTGGAGATACGATAAAATTCTCAGAAAGTCAAACTCAAAATCCTGCACATTTACAATGATGTTAACTACTACTTATAGGGGAAAAAGGAAGTATATCAATGAGTCACAAATAGATAATGTCTAAAAAGCACAATAAAATTAAGATTTTTATCAAGTTCAAGCCTCTTTAGCTATGTGAGAATTAAAACCCCTTTATTACATGCAAGCTCTTTGTTCAATGTTTGCACTTAATACTTTCACATAGATTTATATGTGCATGAAATAATTCATTCATTATTATTGCCTCTGCTTCATCTTACTGTGATTTAATGGCTGAAACTATTATATTACCTACAAAAAGTAAAGAAAGAAGAAAAAAATACAAAAATGAAAATTATATCAGTTTCCAAGGCCCAAAATCCAGGAAAGATAATATTGCCACATTTACCAATGTGTATAATTGATCAAAGTCATATATAGTTGCCAACATCCATCTCCTCCCTCTAGAAAATATTCATATAAAGTCTGTCGGGGTGCCAACAGATGTCCTTCAGTTTAAGCAAATATTTGTAAAATATTTTAAACTAAATAGTCTCTAAGACTATATAGGACATAAAATCGTCCATCATTCAGATATAAATTTTCCAAATAATTGCTAACCTATATCTTCCTTTGTCTTCCTGGATTCTATGTTGATTTATATATATGTATATGTGTGTGTGTGTGTGTGTGTGTGTGTACAGGATCATATATCTATTCATGATTTATAAATATACATATATATATATTCTCACACACACACGCACACAGACTCATTTAATTCTATGTACTTCAGTAAACCTAAAAAAATTAAGTACTAAATTTTGACAAGACATATTTTAAATCATCTGAAATGGCATATTTGATAATAGAATTTTTTTTAAATATTTTTATTTATTTCTAGGAGAAAGAGAGAGACAGCGTGAGCAGGGGAGGGTCAGAGAGAGAGGGAGTCACAGACTGAAACAGGCTCCAGGCTCTGAGCTGGCAGTCAGCACAGAGCCAGACGCGGGGCTCAAACCCACAAACCGCGAGATCATGACCTAAGAAAAAGTCGGACGCTTAACCGACTAAGCCACCCAGGCGCCCCTGATAATAGAAATTTGAAACTGAGCTATTATATAAGTCAATCTTCCACAGGCAAAATGCATTGCATCATATGAATCTTTCTCCACATGAGGTATGCAACTCAGTTATTTTCCATCATTTATAAAGTGCTATTACCTCCTTCTATCTTTTTAAAAAATATATTCCTCTTTGTGAACATCTTTAAGCAATTCTTATTTGCTTTTAGCAAGGTTAAATTTAAGTCTGTTCATCAACTGTGAGGCAAACTGGAACCAACTAAGGGAGGTGCACAGGGAAGTTAACAAGAGTCTCCTTCCTGAAGGAATAGTCATTTTTATCTATATGGGCATATACTGGCAAGAATGAGAGCTAAAATGAGAGTATAAATAACAGCTTAAATCAAAATCCCACAAACACTTCTTGAGAAAAAAGATTCATATATTTCAAATTGAACTGATGCCCAAAATGAGACACCACATCTCATAAGATGAGTGTGAAGATTAAGTCTGATAATCCTTTCAAGGGGTTTAGTACAGTGTTTCACACAAAAAGTGTCCAAAAAATGTTAGTTATATCAAGAATCTATTTTAAGTGGTAATTCTTATGTTTGGGAGAAAGACAAAAAGAAGTAAATAACTTGAAAGTAAAGAGGTATTTTTTTGAAGTGTTTTGTGGGTCTCCCATTTTTAGGTGACCCCCTAAAGGAGGTCAAAAGGTTCAGTCAACTTTTTATACAAGTGTTTACTTATTTAGGCACAATAATGTAGCTCAAGAGATTGCTATGTATTAAGATGAGTCTTTAAATTTTATTTTACTGTTGGGGTGCCTGGGTGGCTCAGTCAGTTAAGCATCCAAACTCAGCTCAGGTCATGATCTCACAGTTAGTGGGTTTGAGCCCTGCATCAGGTTCTGTGCTGGCAGCTAGCTCAGAGCCTGGAGCCTGTTTCAGATTCTGTGTCTCCCTCTCTCTCTGCCCCTACCCCGCTCATGTTCTGTCTCTCTCTGTCTCAAAAATAAATATACTATAAAAAAAATTATTTTACTTCTGTCATAGCTGGTAAGGCAGCAAAGAATGAAAGACTTCACAACTATGGCAATCAGTAATGAGTAATCACAACAGGGAGATGGGGTGATGGCACAAGAGAACTGTTGAGTGGCAGTCCACTGATGGCTTTGCACTTCCAGCTGGAGTTTTCAGTGGAAAGGATCTGTGCCATAAAGAGACACAGTCTTCTGGGAATAGGTCCTTTCCTGCGAGGTAAACCATTACTTGCAATTACCAATAGATGTATAAAATACCAGAACTAGTCATTGAAAATCTGACCAGGGAAGAGCAAAAGATGGGTACATGGATTTCCAAAGGGAAGAGAAATGAAATGTTGAACTCAACTTTGTCATCTCCCTTTCGCCACTCAACTCCTATTCCTCTACCAAATTTGTTCTGAGGTAGCTGCATAACAGTTGGAGCAGGGCAGCCAGTTGTGAGGAGCCTCACAAACAGGCTCGAACAGGGACTAAATGAGCAAAATGGGTCTGTTCCTGCCCTTAATTACTGTCACCCATAGTATGTACCCCCCAATTAAGGCAAGGCCCAGATGGGGGAGAAACAGAACACAATTCTGAAACTATTTCTCTCTTTCTTCTTTGTTTTCATTCTCACATTTTCTTCAAATATTGAAAAAATAATTTCCTTATTTTTCTCTCTGAATTTTTCTATATATCATTTTATTCAGACCACTTTAAATTTTGAAAAATTAAGACAGAAAAGAATTTAAATAAATTTAAATCTTTTCTTAATTAAAAAAGATGACTGGACTTAAGTCATACTTCATACTGCACTTAAATTGACTTTATATAGTAGGTCCTAATTAGAGTTAATATATGACCCAAATAAAATTACACTTAATATAATAACTAAAACTAGAACATTGTTAGAAAAGAAATAGGAGTAAATTCTTATAACTTTGGTTTAGGCAAAAATATTTCCTTTCAGATATGATATCAAAAGCATGAGTGATAAAAGAAAATATTGATAAATTAGACTTAATCACAGCTTAAATTTTTGTGTTTCATATGCTTCAGAAAACACCCTTAGGAAAGTCAAAAAGAAAAAAAAGGCCACAGGCTGGGAGAAAATATTTGCAAACAATATATGTGACAAAGAACTTTTCATTGAGGTTACATAAAAAACTTCAACTCAATAATAAGAAGTCAAATAACCCAAGTTAAAACTGGGCAAAGACTTGAATAGATATTTCACCAAAGAATATATACAAATGGCCAATAAGCACATGAGAAGATGCTAATATCATTAGTCATTAGGAAAATATAAAGTAAAACCACATTGAGATACCACTTTACGCACCTGACTAGGATCCAAAAGAGACAATTACAAATGCTTATACATTACAAGTATATGAAACTCAAACTCTCATATATGAGAGGGAATGTAAAATGGTGCAGTCATTTTGGAAAATAGTTTGGTGATTTTTTAAAAAGTTAAACATAAATTTATGGTCTTATGACTGTTAAATTCTATGCTTAGTTACCTAGCCAAGAAAGTGGAAAATGTAAAGCTGCAAAAAAACCTTGTACACAAATGTTTATAGCAGCATTACTCAAAGGTACACCTATAAAATGGAATACTACTCAGTACTACAAAGGTACAAAGTACTGATAAATGCTGACAGAGAAATGAACTTCCAAAACATAATGCTAAGTGAAAAAAGCAAGGTACAAAAGATTACATATTATGTGATTCCATTTATATGACATATTCAGAAAAGACAAAAGGATGAGAACAAAAAAGTATATTAGCAGTTTCCTAGAGCAAAAGGTAGGAATAAGAAGATCATTTCGGGGTGAGAGAAATGTTCTAAAATTGGATGGTTTTGTCCATCTAATGGTACATACAATGTGAGTGAATTTTGTGATATGTAAATTATATCTCAGTAAATTAATTAAGAATGGCTTTACAGCTATTGCTGTAAAATGTTATTTTCATAATTAAAAGATTAAAATTACCTTTGTATTTCTCTTTGAATACCTTTTGCAAAAATTCCAGCCCTACTTTAAACTATCTCCCTAACTATTTTCCACTATCTCTTCATCAGGTCAGGAGCATGAAGCCCGTACTAGAAAAGACAAACATAAAATTAACCAAAGCTATCAAAATAATATTCTTATTATATGAATAAAAAAGAAAAGTAATTATTTTAAGCTTTCTTTCTTTCTTTCTTTCTTTCTTTCTTTCTTTCTTTCTTTCTTTCTTTCTTTCTTTCTTTCCTTCTTTCTTTCTTTCGAGAGAAAGAGAGCATGACCAGGGGAGGGGCAAAGAGGAAGGGAGAGAGAGTCAACACAGAGCCTGATACAAGGATCAAACCTACAAACTGTGAAATCATGGCCTGAACCTAAACCAAGAGTCAGATGCTTAACCGACTGAGCCAAATAGATGCACCAAGAAAAGTAATTTTTAAAATGCTTTTTACTTTACCAACATGACTATCTATAGAGAGAAAATCACATCATATATGATTAAGCTGGTTTAAACAATTGGAGGTAGACAAGGGATTCTGATTTGTTTTTGAAAGTTTTCATAGCAACTTGAAAGACCAACAAAGTACTGAAAGATAGGTTTATTCAAAGTAAAAATTATCTTTCCAGTCTGTAGCTCTTAGGACTTCATGTTTGAAGATTCTTTGTAGAAATGATTTAGGCGGTAAGTGGAGAATGTTATTCTAGATATCTAGTTTAGCAGATGAGATGATAAAAAAGCAAGATCTTCATCCTGGGGTCCACAGATCATATTATGTATCTAGGCAACAATCCACAATATTACCAATGCCAGTGACTTGTTCACCAATATTTCAATATTTCAATTGGACTTGGATTTTCATATCACACTTTAGTTATTGTAGAAAAAACACAATATAGTTTAATCTCATCCCTATTTCAAAATTACAATGATTATTAAACCTATTTTTATAACTTAATTTATAATGAAGCATATCTTACTGTATCATAAAGTTATTCTTTATATTTTGACAAATAGATTTTAGTATAATTTGTTTATTTTGTAATCCAAACCATTTTATTCTATGTATTTAAAAACTTTTTTAAAAGCTTTGGGGTAGGTGGCTCAGTCAGTTAAGTGTTTGACTCTTGATTTCAGATCAGGTCTTGATCTCACAGTAGGTGAGATTGGGCCCATGTCAGGCTTTGTATGCACGGAGCAGAGCCTGCTTTAGATTCTCTCTCTCTCTCTCTCTCTCTGCCCCTACCCTGCTCATGCTTTCTCTCTCAAGAATAAATAAACATTAAAATTAAATAAATAAAATTTTTTTCTAGAGCTACGTTTTCTGGTTCCACATGAAAAGAAGCTTGGATGTCACCACTCTGTCCTACAAACAAGTAAAAAATAGAAGAGACTGAAAAACAACCACTCCTCTTAAATCCATTTAAAAAAAGGGGGCAACCCCTTATCCTGAAAGTTGGAGAGACAACAGGTGAAAACAAGGAGTCACTGTTTACCAGAGCTGTGAGTAAAAGCAAATGGATGGAAACAGATATACCATGCTAACACTAATAAGAGGAAGTGGGAGTAGCTGTATTAATTTCCAATACAGAGGACTTCAAAAATAAGAAAAGTACCAGGGATAAATGCAATGATACATACAGGCATTACATAATGATAAAAGGATCAACTCGCTAAAAAGACGCAACAACCTTAACATGTATGCATCTAGCAACGGTGTCAAACTATGTGAAGCAAAGTGAATGAAAATACAAATGAAATATATATATATATATATATATATATATATATCCTCTATCATAGTTGGAGACTTCAATGCCTCTCTCTCTGAAACGGACAGATGCAGCAAGCTGAAAATCAGTAAAGATATAGTTAGACTCAACACCACCAGTCAACTGGATATAACTGACATCTATAGACTACTTCATCCAACAACAGCAGAATACCTATAGACAGTATCAAGACAATTAGAAAACCATGCACAATTGTGAGAAAATATTTGCAAAAGTCCGATAAAGAACTGCTATCCAAAATATACGAAGAAAATTTAAAATTAGCAATAAAAATAATCCAGTTAAATAATTGGCCAATCATTAACAGACTCCTCACCAAAAGATAGTCAAATGGCAAATAAGCGTATGAAATGATGTTCCACATCACATGTTATCATATTAAAACAACAGTGAGATACTATAACACAACTATTAGAATGGCCGAAATCCAGAACACTGACACCACATGCTGGTCAGGATGTGGAATAACAAAAACTCTCATTGCTGGTGAGAATGCAAAATGGTATAGCTACTTTAGAAGATAGTGTTACTATTTCAAATAAAACTAAACATATTTCTAGTGTACCTTCCAGTAATTGCACACCTTATATTTACCCAAAGTAGTTGAAAACTTATGTCCACTCAAAAATCTGCTCATGGATGTTTATAACAGCTGTATTCATAATTGCCCAAACCTGGAATGGCCAACCAACATGTCCTTCAGTAGGTGAATGGATAAATAAAATGTGGTACATCCAGACAATGAATATTTATTATTTAGTGCTAAAAAGAAATGAGCTAGGTAGTCACAAAAAACAAACAAACAAACAAACAAACAAAACCATGGAAGAATCTTAAATGCATAACCCAGAAAATCTACATACTGTATGATTCCAACTATATGACATTCAGGAAAAACTGTGGGGACATGAAAATGATCAATGGTTACCAGGGGGTGGGTTGTGAGAAAAGGATGAATAGGCAGGGCACAGTGCTGGGAGCCGCACTGGCCTCGCTGGATGACAGTCATAGTGAGGAAATGGTAGCGTTTGCACAGCTCCTGCCATGAGGAATGAAAACTGGTATCTCCTTCTGCTACTACTGGCTCATCTTGGAAATGAGGCTGCTGGTATTGACCAGGCCTCACAATATTCCAGATCAGACTGATATTCCTCACACAGATTGCTCATAAGGAAAAGCATATTCCTGCCTTTTCAAAAGAGACTTCAGATGAAAGCATTGTGGATGATTGTCAAAAGGCTCTTCCTATGGGCCTTGCAGATCCAAGACTTACATAATAAAGGGGGCTAAGAACACGAGTTACAATTGAGTCTGGCCCTGAGACAAAGTGCCTAATTTAGAGTTAAGGGCAGATATCCACCCCCACCCAATTGTTTCTGCTTGGAGCACTGCCCTCCTCCAAGGCATTTGTTATCAGTATTTAGAGTGACTTATTCTGGCCTTGAATATGCTGATTCCTCCCTGTGAAGGAACCTATTGAGGAACTTCTTCTTTTGTGATTATGGGAGTAGAGGTGTTTCCTGAAAGACCTGTTTCCTGAAAGGCCTCTGCCCACAAAGAAGTAACTTCACCCTTTTTATGCTAAAAACATTGTCTGGTATGCTAAAGATACCTTCCTTCCCCATAGGATAAACATTTAAATCACCTACCTCAATCACTATTGATAAAGGTTATGCAGGAGTCTTCTATAAACCTATGTTCCAAGAAATTCTTACATATCAAAGAAGTTTGTCATCAGAAATCATTGTCTAAGGCAAATGCCACTTCTGTGCCGTCCCCCAAACACTTAATGATAAAATAAAGTTGAGCCCCAGTCAGAGCGGAGATACCTGCCTGGTGACCAGAAAGACTGTCGGGCCTCTCTCATCCCTCCCTCGGCGGCACCGTCCATCCTTCAGGGACCCCTGGACCCCAGCCAGAGCCGGCCTCCGACAGCACAGAGGATTTTTCAGACAGTGAAAATATTCTGTAGGATGCTACCACGGTGGATATATGTCATTATACATGTGTCCCAAACCATGGAACTTACAACTCTGAGAGTGAACTCCAAAGCAAACAATGGACTTTGGGTGGTTAGGATGAGTCATTGTAGGTTCATAAGTTGTAACAAACATACCCCTCTGCTAGGGGATGTTGATAGTCGGGGAAGCTGTACACGTGGGGGAATAAGGGGTACATGGGAAACCTCTGTACTTTCTCAATTCTGCTGTGAACCTAAAGCTTCTCTAAAAAAGTAAAGTCTGTTAAAAAGAAATTATTCTCAGGAAGGATATGGAAGCCAAAGTAGTCCACAGCACAAGAAAAGGTTAAAAATCTCTGATACAGAATATGTAAATGTAACAGAGATGATTTTCTTGATAAGACATTTAAAAACTTCATTTCATAAGCAACAATGTGAAGGGTAATGAAATTATGAAGTATTTCCAAGGAGGCAGAAACCTAAAGACAGAAGGCAAATCTGATTTGCAGGACCCCAATGAGCCAGTACAGAATTTTTTTTAATACAGTGACAAAGATAAGAGAGATTAATATGTGGCATGTTGGATGGGGATGAGAGATAAAGTGGCCTATGGATGCTTGTGAAAAATAGGACTTGACAAACATCACAGGAAAGAAGAATTCTCTATTTTGGTTTATTTTTCAGTTTAGACATCAACTGTGTTTTCTCTTAGTTTATATGATGGTATTATTTGCTTTTGCAGAAGAGTCACCATAAAGATGACTGCTTTCATAAAGAACTGAAATTAAAATATTATAATGCTCAGAAGACCAATTTGTTTAAAAGATCTGAAAAGAAAATGTTCATAACCATATGTTCACTAGGGATTTAACAAAATCCTTGATTGTATTAGTTCATCTCACCATGGAAATAACATAACTAATCTAATTATTGATAGAGCAATAGAACTAAGTGGCTAATTATCTGACTAAGAATGTTGAATACTACCTAAATATGAGTGAGCGTTAAAAGAGAGTTCTCATGGAGTCACTAATTTAATTTCTGAATTAAATACATTACTATGTACTCTATTTCTAAAGTAAAACTAATCTCCAAAAAGTTATTGTTTCAGAAACGGAAGTTCAATTATGAAGAGCATTAATAAACAACATGGAGTAGGAATGGAGTTTATTTTTTCTTTAAACTATGATATATTTGGGTACAAAATATGAATGAATCAGTAAACTATGGATAAATGTCCTTCCAAAGTAATTGAGTTCTAAATGGCAAACCAAAATAGTTTGCCATAGATTCAATGAAAATGTTCTGTTCTAAAGGATGTGCTGACTGATAGTAAATTTAATAAGGTTTAGAAATGTCAAGTTGAGTTTTAATTCCAAGTCTGTATTTCCCAGAGTGTAATGTGTTACAAATTCAATATACTGAGACCACCCTTCTTCAGCTTTTTAGATTTTTAGCACCAAGCACTTCAGAAAGCAAATATAATCAAGACTCCATTCTGTTTATGTCCTTCAGAAGTTTAAATAATTGATCTGAATTACACACCTGTAGGAAGCTATTTAAAATAAAAATAATAATATAGTAAGAACCAGAGTCTCCAAATCAGTCTGATTCTTATGAAAATAATTAGGCTTAATTTGTAGCTTCTAAGCTAGACTAACCATTGGATAAAAATAAAATTTTTAGAATGGCAAAACTGCAGTCTATCAGGTAACACCTATCTGTTCTATAAAACATACTTTTCCAGTAAATGTTCAACTATCTTGCTTGAGAACAAAATAGTTATGTATATGCTTAATATAATTGAATTAATTGATATTTAAGTATCTTAGCTACCTACCTAAAGTAATTTTTGTATCCACAAATAGAATGAGTCATAGCTTTATGTAGACAAAATAATTGATCCAGATAATTAATTTAAAAATTATAAGCAATTGCTTGGCTGTCTATCTGAATATAATTCTAGCCTTTTAGAAAATATCTTACATTGAAACTCTATAAAAGATAAAGCTAAAATCTGAAATTACCTTGTCAGAAGGCTATCACAGTTTACTTAATGTATTATTGAGGCACAGTTCCATCAAGTTGTCAATGCTTCTGCTATTTATTCTGCATTCCCAGAGTCCTCAGCAAAATGTCCTGACATTTCCTACCCCCTCCTTGCTATTCATAAAGAAGATAGGAAGGTTCTTTATGAAATTCGGCCACTTTTCTTGATTAAACAATCCTTGAATTTTTGAAAGCTTTTGGCTAATTTCTAGAGTTTTCAAAAAGTTAACAAATTTTGCTATGTTAACATTGCTTTTATTGAAGAGCAGATTTTTAGAAGTCCTTAGTTTGATAATCTGGAAGTGCTTCTATACTTGAAAATATTTTCATAATATTTACTTAAATCCCAATTTTTGATTTTTCACTACTAGCATATAGACATGTAATTTTTTTTCTATATTGATCTGGTATATTGGTTCTTTGAAAAACAGGCTTAATTCTAGCAGCTTTAAAAAGTATTTTATACTAAATTTCCTTTATAGGCCGTTGTATCTTTTTGCTTTCCAACTTTGATGCCTTTTATTTCTTTTTCTTGTGATACTATGCAGACCAGACCGGCAGTACAATGTTCATAGAAATGATAAGTGAACATATGTACCTTGATTCTCATCTCAAGAGAAGAGCATTCATGTTTTTATCATTAAGTATAATATAATCTATATGTTCTTTATCAATTGACTTTATCAAGTTGGAGACATGATGTAGGATGTTGTCAAATGTCCATCCATGCATCTGGCTTTTCTTCTTTAGTTGGCTAATAGAGTTAGTTACATTTATTGATTTATGAATCTTGAACCAAACATGAACGCCTAATAATTCCCACTTAACCACTGATGTTTTAATCTTTTGATACATCATTGAATTCCATTGGCTCAAGTTTTGCTACAAATATTGGGTACCTCGGTGGCTCAGTCGGTTGAGTGTCCAGCTTTGGTTCAGGCCATGATTTCATGGTTTGTGGGTTTGAGCCCCGCATCAGGCTTTGTGCTGACAGCTCTGATCATGGAGTCTGCTTCAGATTCTGTGTCTCCCTCTCTCTGCCCCTTCCCTGCTCATGCTCTGCTTCTCTCTGTCTCAATAGTAGATACACATAAAAAAATTAAAAATATATTTTATCTGACTTTTTGGGCTTATTTTCTTGTAATGTTATGGTATGGCTTTGGAATCAGGCCTCAGAAAATATTGCAATGGATTTACTCCTCTTTAATATTCTGAAATAAAATTGGTAGTATTTCTCCTTTATATGTTGAGTAGAATTTTCAAGTGAAGCCATCCAGATATGGATTTTATGGGAATTCAGTTTATTTAATGGAATGTTATTCTGATTATCTGTTTCATAGAGAGTGAGCTTTAGTAGTTTGTGCTTTTCAAGGATTTGTTGGCATATGAATGTTCATAACATTCATTTATTCTCTTTTTAATATCTGTGGAAATTAGAGTGCAGATATCTAATTCCTGGCATTGATAATTTTATTGTCTCATTGTTTTCTTATTTAGTTAGGAGAAAGTTGTATTGATCAATTGTATTGATATTCTCAAGAAACAATAGCTTTTGGTTTTCATTTATCCTGTTTTTTTCCTTTCACTGCTTTTTTTAGTCTACTGTTTCTTATGTTTTATTTTTTGTTATTTTGTTTTTTTTCCCTTTCTTTTAAAATTTTCTTGCAGTATAGGCTGAGTTCATGTATTTGGGAACTTATTTGCTAGTAATGACATTTTGTGATAATTTCTCTCAAGTACTCTTTTAGAGGAATCCAAACAATATTATATGACATGCCTTTATTTTATTAAGTTAAAAATATTTTTGAATTTCTTTTTTTATTTCTATATATAATGTGAATTATTTAGCAGTGTTTTATCTATTTTTTAAATTATTTTATAATTTTCCATGTATCTTTCAGTTACTGATTTCTATCATAACTCCATTTTGACCAGACAATGGCTCTATATGACTTGAATTCTTTTAAATTTACTTAAACTCATTTTATGGATTCAAACATAGCTTACCTTTAAAAGATTTTGTATACACTCAAGAAGAATGTGTATTCTGCTGTTATTGGTGGAATGTTCTATATATGTCAATTAAGTTCATTTGATTGATAGTGTTGTTTAAGTTTTCAATATCCTTACTGATGTTTTGTCTACTTGGTCTATCGATTATTGAAAGAATAATCTTTACTTTTAATTATATATTAGTTTATGAAATCTTTAATTATAATAATAATATTTAACTATGATTATAATTTTAACTATAATTATATATTAGTTAATGTCTCCTTGCAGTTCTATCAGCTTCTTCATGTATTTTCAGATCTATTATCATGTCCATAGAGTTTTAAGATTATTATTTCCTCACAATTTTTTTCAAATGACCCAGTTTTATCCTTGTCTGTATTTTTTGTTTTAAAATCTACTTTGCCTGACATTAATAGAGCTATGCCAGCTTTCTTTAGATTATTTTAGAATAGCTTAACTTAATTCATCATTTTACTTTTAACTTGTTTCTTTTCTTTAAGATAAGATTTGTAGGGGTGCCTGGGTAGCTCAGTAGGTTAAGTGTCCAACTTTGGCTCAGGTCATGATCTCACAGTTCAGTTTGTGGGTTCAAGCCTGGGGTTGGGCTCTGTGCTGACAGCCTGGAACCTGGAGCCTGCTTCAAATTCTATGTCTTCCTCTCTCTCTCTGCTCCTCCCTCACTTGTGCTCTCTCTCTTTCTCTCTCAAAAATAAATATATAAACATTAAAAATAAATAAATAAGACCTGTAGGTAGCATATAGTCAGGTCTTGATTTTTCATCCTCTCTGACAGTTCATGTCTTTGAATTGTGATATTTATATTTAGCATAACTGATATTGTCAAGTTTAAATTTGCCACGTTGTTATTTTTATTTTTTTATTTTTTAAATGTTTATTGATTTTGAGACAGAGAAAAAGTCTGTGTGCATGAGGGGTACACAGAGAGGGAGAGAGAGAATCCCAAGCAATCTCTGTACTCTCAGCACAGAGCCCAAGATAGGGCTCAATCCTACAAATTGTGAGATCATGACCTGAGCCTAAAACATGAGTTGGAGGCTTACTAGACTGAACCACCCAGGCAACCCTATTTCTTTTATTTTTATTCCATGTTTACTTTGTTTACTTTAGCTTTTTTCTTGCTCACTTTCGAAATTGAGTATTTTTTATTCATTTCAATCTCTTTTGTTCATTAGCTATAGTTCTCATTTTGTTATTTAAGATGGTTGAAATAAGGATGATAGCATATATCTTTACATAATCATACATATCACTATGTGATAAAATTTAAGGAACTTAAACTGGTGTATTTCTATTTGTCTCTCCCAGCTTTTATACTATTGCTAACATTAATTTTACCTCTTTATATGTAACTTTGTGAAGAACAGATGTAGACAATTGTGAAAATCATTACAGAAATAACATCCATAACATAATTAAACTTACCTTTAACAATTGCACAATTGTATAGTTTTGCTATTAGCCAATGTTTAATATCTTTTCATTAGCAATTTTTTGATGGAAAGGTAATACATATGTTTCTTATAAAATAAAAAGTGCTTATTTGACTTTGCATTTTTCCAGCATGAAGAGTTTTGTCCTTTGCTGAAAGCTCCTAATTAAATGTCAATTTCTACGCAATACCCTTTTCCTTGGGACATATAAATAGAAGCTCTTGAACTCGATGCCATTTGCTATTTTTTTCCTTTTTCTGATAAAGTCTTCCTTCCATAATCGGAGATCTATCACCTCTGAATTGCAAAAAGAATAGTGTATATCAACATAAAAGAAAAATGTATTTGGATTCAGTAATTAATTCAAATTCCCATTTCAGGGAAGAACAAAAAGGTAAAGTGGTATCCATTAGAGATATGTTTCATTTTTTAAAAAAATGTTATTGACTGCATAGAAAGATTCACAAAAGCATACATTTCCACCTTGTTGAGGCTGATTACCATTTTGACATGGTTCCTTCCCTTAAATTCTCTTGCATAATATTTAATATCTATTACAAACTTGAAATGCAGATATGAAGATAAAAGTATAACTTCCTGTGAAATCAGTAATTCATTTGACAGAAATTCTAAAGTCTAGTTGAAACATATTAAACTCAGCCCCTGATGAAAAATATTACCTCCTCCTTCCAATTTTTTATGTTAATATATGCTTAATCCATTTGGTAATAAGTTTTCATTAAATTCTCCATTTTCTATAGGAAAGTAAAATGTGTATTAATTTTTTTTCATAGATAGTAGGCCAAAGATTATCTCATTTATTTAAAGCTACTTTTCCTTCAAATTTGTGTTTTTATTCCTAAGATTTAGAAGCATCCACATATTTTCAAAAGTCACAAAGGCAAATGGCATAATTTAAATTCAAATAAAGATGAGTTTGAATCCAAAGCCTCTTGCATTTTCTGTTTGTATATGCTTCTATATTTCATAGAACTTTACATATAAAACATTATATTTTATTACTAAAATAATAAAACAACATATTTCTGTCAAAAAGTATGTTGTCTCATTTAAATTCACCTATATCCCATAAGAGGAATCATTATTTTTTTTCTAGAAACCTATTTGGTAGATACTACATTTTATATGTCTACCCTTGAGCAATAGAACATTACTAGAGGGAAACACAAATATGCTGACTATTCTCATTATCAATTCATGAACTTGATTCTCAAGAAAGCTTTTAATGTTGCCTAATAATGATAATATATTTCTCAAGTCTACTGATTCTACCATTTTTCTGAAATGATGTTTCATTTTTTCTTTCTTAACAACTAAAACATCTACTCCAATCTCTTTTATCCAATGGTTGGCTCATAACTTTAGTAAGAAAATTGCAACAATCAGAAGAAAACTTCTGTGAGCTCCCGCCCTTACCTCTACCCCCATCTAACTATTTGTACTTAGATACTTTGGCTTCTCTGCTGTTACAGATCTATTAAAGGCCAACCTCTCTCTTATGCGGTGGATTTTATCCCCCACTTCCCAATTCAAAGGCATTTTGCCAGCATCTCTACCCTCTGCCTCTTGTCTCTCTAAATTTTTCTCTTTTAATGGTTCACATGCATTAACATACAAACCTGCTTCTATTTCATTCATAGTTCAAAAAATTCTTTATTGGGGCACCTGGGTGGCTTAGTTGGTTAAGTATCCAACTTCAGTTCAGGTTGTGATCATGGTTTGTGGGTTCAAGCCCGGCATCTGGCTCTATGCTGACACCTTGGAGTTTGGAGCCTGCTTCGGATTCTGTGTGTGTGTATGTCTCTCTCTGCCCTCCCCCCGCCGATCGCACTCTGTCCTCTCTCTCAAAAATAAATAGACATTAAAAATTTTAATTGAAAAAAACTTTTTATTGCCTCACTTCTCTTGCCACCATTGCTGCATTTTCCTTGTTCTCTTTAGTAGAGTAACATTATTTGAAAGAACTGTCTATATTGCATCACCAATTCCACTTTTCTATATAAAATTAAAATTATGTTTTGTTCATATAATTGCATTGAAACTCTTTTCAAATGTGGTGTATTTACACCGTATCAAATTAATTAAGCTGAAAATACTTGTCTGCATGGTTCTTAGTTATGGGTTATAATAAATATTTTATGCAAAATTTGGAAAGTGGAAATAAAATAGCAGCCATATTTGTTTTATATAGCAGAAAGGTCAGAGAAAGGCAGAAGCACTTTCTAACTTGTCCAAGTTGTTGATTACTTGCTGGTTCACCTGGTGAGTTTTCTTGCAATTTTAGCTTCCTCTGAAACTTCCTTCCATTTCTCTGATTCCAGGGACTTGCTTAGCTCTGTGACTCCAGCTTCTCTTATAGCATTGAAGTTGGAGGCTAGAAGCATAAGAAGCAATGAAGGTATTTAGTTGATTCTACTGAATTCTACTTATCTATGCAGGTTCCAGTTTGAACTGCTTCCACTTCACATTTTCTACCAGCTCCCTACCTGGTGTACTCAACTACCACAATTGCATAAGGATAAATTCCTACAATAAAGCTATTTATTTACATGTAACTTATACATCTGTCTATATTTATATATGATCTATTTATGTATCTATTGATCAATCTATCAATTTATCATCTCTTAATAAAACTTACACATCAAGATCACCTCACTTCACATTGCTAAATCTAATAATCAAATACTCTTTTTGTTGTTGTTGCTGTTTTTTCTTGCATTTATTTTTTTTTATTGTAAATGATATATCAGCAACATATGACGTTGTTTTTCCTCCTTTGATTATTTTTCCTCCTTTATACACACTACATAGTTCCTAGAAAACTTCATTTCTGCTATTGGAGAAAAACTGCTTTTTTACTATTTCTTCTCACTTTACTTGATAATTTCCCTTTTCTCCTTGACCTCTTGACATTAGAGTGCCTCAGAGTGCAATCCTTCGGTAGCATCTCTATCTAAAGTCACTCTCTTGATTAAAATTGAGTTCCAAGATCTTAAGACTGTCTATATATGTGGAAACCCCTCAAATATGTAGGTCTAGCCTTATTGTGTCTCCTTTACCTCAGACTCTTATACTCAAAACCTAACTTATGAGCTACTCTTAGATCTCTAAAATGCATTTCAAAGGGAATCTCCTAAAATTTAACTAAATTTAAATTTAGCTTCTTTAAAATCCATTCCCTTCAGTGGTCCCCACCACTTGATGATTTGGTAACTGATTTTTCTGACCCGAAAGTTAAGATTATTCTTCACTCCTTCAAAGCTCCCCTATATTCAAATAGGAAATCTGGTTATTTTTCCTGTCATGTCCAGAATTTGACTACTTCTTAACACTTCCTACACTACTACTCTGGTTGAGGCTACTATCATCTTTCACCTGGATTGTTGCAAAAGCTATCTGACTACTCATTCTGACTTCATCTTTGTCACCCTTTAGTTCATTAGCAACACAGCCACTGGACAGGTCAAGAACTATGGTGGATCATGTAATTCCCCTGCAATCTCTTATCTAGCAAAGTTCCAGGAAATGGACAGTCTCCATTTGTCTCCAATAGACTTCATATGAAAAATACAAATTATGGTTTCTGCAATCTCAAAATTCTGACTAATTCTATAGAGAATAAAATGTTAATCTTTCTGTAAAATAAATAAATCATAAGATAAAGAAGTAAGAGAAACAATTAATTTAGTATTTTAAAGATGTAGTACTTTAAGATAGCATGTATTCAAATGTCAACAATAGAGACAACAAGCCAGGTGGAGATGTAGGTATTTACTAAATGACATATAAAACTATATAATATAAAGATGACATAAATATCTCCTAAATGTGATATAAAGCCATATAACATAAATCTAGATTTTAAAGGTACAAATAAGGAACAGAATACACAGTGGTAAAATTCCAGCAATCTATAGAAGGTCATCCTGAAGTATTAAGTTGAATAGTGATTAGAACTTGCATGTGAGAAAACAACGCAGAGCCAGAAAGCAGTGTTGGGCAGTAGGAGGCAGGGACACAATATTAAAAAGAATTAGAAGGGACAATGACTAAAAATCACACAGGACCTGAAATAGTCCCTATTCCAAACAACCAGAGTAGAAAATAATTCATGATTTCTAAGACATGGTTTAGAGTACTAAAAAGATCTTCCTTAAGTAGTGGGGGGAAAAAATTACCCTATAGAGTAAATATACTATTAGTCCTGTCTAACAAAACTCAAAAGGAAGACACAAAATATCAAACTATTTCCAGGTAACATGGTATGTCCCAGAACAAAGCTCAACAACATTTATAGAAATCAAAAATATCCAGCACCCAACAAAGTAAAGAATGTGTAGTATCCGATAAGAAATTACCAGGCATGCAACGAAGGAAAATACAATCTATAATGAGGAACTCTAACCTAGAAATTATTCAGCTGATGAACTAGCATGCAAGGACAATAACGCAGTTGAAAATTGATCCCATATATTCAGAAACGAGGGGAAAATTTTAATATATTAAGTAGAGACCTAAAACAAATAAAACAAAACCTCAAGACCTGAGTCAAACTTTGAGATGAAAATTACAATCTTAGATAAAAATTTTAGTGGATGAGATATCCATGTCTGCTATGAAAGAGTAAAGGGCTGGCTGTAGATTCCCATTTGAGGCAAACAAGCAAAAATAGGTGAAATAATGATTTTCAAGAAATTGGGCCTCAGAGGAAAAATTCCTAGAAATTTAAGAAATAAACAAGGTGAGCCCTACAATTGTCCCAGGTTCCCGCCTTGGGAAAATTTGCTGGCAGAAATTAGAGAGGAGGAAGTGAGGTGTAGCCAAGAAGTCTTCCTGACTAGAGGAGATAGAGCTGAGAGTCTGGAAAAATCAGTGAAAGGGAGTTTCACTGGGAGGAAACTGCCAATATGCACATATCTTGTGCAGATTTCTGATCAGAATATGCATCCAAGAATCTATTCCTACAGATCTGGGTGGTAAAAACACCCAAAATCAGGAGAAGGGAGTGCACCCAGCACTCTTAAAGAGTTAGGAATAGTGTCTCCTCCCACAAGCCACCCTTGGCATTGAACAGAATACTTATAGGAAATGTCTTGCCTCAGTAGTAGGGAATAATTCATCCCAGATTAAAATAGCTAGCTCATTAGCTATTTAGTTAAAAATAACTAAATCATTACTAATAGGAACAAATTATTTCCAATTTATTCCTCAGAAAAGTTTTAAATAAGTTAAAAATCTTTTACCACCCAAAAGGTAAAATTCACAAAGTTAATATCCAATAAAGAATTGTCAGACATTTTAAATAGCAAGAAAATATGATGCAAAATGAAAACAATCAATCCAACAAATTCATCACTAACAGTGATTTTAAAAGTAACAGATGAAAACATTTAAAAAGTTATTATAATTGCATTCTATACACTTACAAAGCCAGGAAAAAGATTGAACATTTTAAATAGATGCTTGGAAAGTATATTTTTAAGTCACAAGTCAAATTAGTGGAGTCGAAAACTATAATAGCTCAGATGAAAAATATACTGGATAGACAGAATAAATGTTGCAAAAAATTAGTGAACTTGAAGACAACAATACAAAAAATCAATATGACACACAGAGAAACAAAACTCCTAAAAAATGAACAATTTTAGAGGCTTAACATCACTGTATTTATAATCCCTAAAACAGAGAAAAGAGGGGACAGAAATAACGTTTTTAGAAATAATGACCAAAAACTTACCAAATTTAATTAAACTATAATTCTATCAATACAAGAAGTTTAATTAACTTGAATTATAAGAAATGTGTTGGAAACTCCAAGGTTTCCATCAGAAATAGAAAAAAACCCCACAACTATTTAAAAGGGCTCCGGAAAACACAGACATATTTTAAGGAGCAACACAGATAAGGTACAATTATCATAAAAGAAGAGTCAAAACAAGAATAATATGGCAACATATTTAAAGCACTGGAAAAAATCTGTCAACCCAGAAGTGTACATCCAGCAAAAGTATACTTTCAAAAGAAAAGCAAAGGCTAGAAGAATTCATCACCAGTAGACTCACCCTGCCAGAAATATTAAGGTCCTACGGGGAGAAACAATATGACATCATATGTAAATATGGAGCTGCACAATGGAATAAACAGGATGGCAATAGCAACAGAATAAGTACACATAAAATATTGACTGATTAAAGCAAAGCAGAAGATTGTGGTGTTTCTAACATATATGGAAGTAAAGTGTATAACAACAGTACAAAGGTCTGCATAGAGAAGTAAAAAAATGCTTGAAGTTTCTGATAATAAATGTGAAGTAGTATCTTACTTAATAGTTATGTAATAAATTGAAATGTATATTATAAACTCTAAACTGCTAAACTATAAAATCTATACTGCACTCTAAAGCAACCAAAAGCACACACGCCAAAATGTATAGCTAATATCCAAAAACATATGGGAAAAATAGGAAACAGCAAGATGATAGCAAGATGTATACTTGCTATCATTATAGCAAAGATGATTATCAAAGGTAATTAAACACTCTAATTGAAAATCAAAAATCGTCAGAAAAAAATAAAAAGTGTAATCCAATGAATTAAAAAGGATAATTCAATCCAGAAGAAATCCACTTAAATATAATCTTAAAGATAAAAGAAGAAATTAATGGAAAAGGGAGTAGAGAGACAATAAAATAAATCAATGAACCCAAAAGTTAGTTATTTGAAAAGATCAACAAAATTGACAGTTCTTTAGTAGACTGACCAAGAAGAGTGAAGACTCAAATAAAACAAAAAATGAAAGAAGGGGCATTAATACCACCTTACAGAAATAGAAAATATTGTCAGGAAAAATTGAACAACTATATACCAATGAAATTAGATAACCTAGATGAAATCAGCAAATTTCTAAAAAAAAACTCTACTGACAGTAACTCAAAAAAAGAACTGAAAGATCTAAATACAACTATACAAATAAAGAGATTGAATTACTAATTTAAAACCATCTGGGATGCCTCAGTGGCTCAGTGCCTGACTCTTGATTTTGGCTCAGGTCAAGATCCCAGGATCCTGGAATCAAGTCGCAGGTCTGGCTCCATGCTGAGCATGAAGTCGGCTGAAGATTCTCTCTCTCTCTCCCTCTCACTCTCCTCCTCCACTCTCTTCCCCCGTTCACACACACACACACAACACACACACACACAACACACACACACACACACTCTCTCTCTCTTTCTCTCTCTCAAAATTAAAAACAACAACAACAAAAATCTCATAAAGTTGAGTCCAAACCCAATGGTTTCACTGTTAAATTCTACCAAATATTTAATTAAGAATTAATGTCAATTATTGCCAAAAATCTTCCAGGAAATATGAAAACAAAATACACTTACCAATTCATTCTAAGAGGCCAATATTATCCTGAAGTCAAACCAGACAAAAAATACAAATAAGAAAACTATAGAACAATATCTCTTATGAATATAGACACAAAAAAATCCTCAACAAAATACCAGCAAACCAAATCCAGCAACTTAGATGGAAGTGAGATGTTTTCCAGAAATGTATGGTTGGTACTGTTCCAGGATTAAATTTATAGTGCTTTCAGTCACTCTGTGGAGCTTGTTTCAGCAGTAATATGAAACTAATACAGGTTCTCAACGTTTACGTGTTTTCTTGATAAAGTTCTTAACTTACACGAATACAGCCATGATCCCTATAGTGCCTGGATAGTTGAATCAGTAGTGTTTTTTCATTTAATACTAGATTTGAAAAATTCTCTTATTAGTTAAATATTTGTTAAGATAATTCCTCTTAATAGTTGCATACTTGTATTTTGTATGGATGAACCATAAGCTTTTTTGGTCTGGTTCAGAACACTATTATTACAAATAATAATTATTAAATTATAAATATAATAATTAAATTATAAATATTGTTATAATGAACATTCTCGTATGTTAATTATTTTATGGAATTTCTGATAAACCACTCAGGATAAACTAAAGTAATTGCTGGATCAAAAACAGTGTACCTTTTAAGGTGTTTTTGAGATAAAGAGAGAGAAATCTTACACCAATTTTATGACTCAGTATTATTTGCTTTATAAATGACAAAATCAAGCTCCAGAGATCTTAAGAGCTAAGACTTAGATCATTTGGCTGATACATGCAGCACTTTGATAGAGGTAAACACTATAATGGAGTAAAATGTAATTAATTAAACTCCAGTGTAATACACATTTAGCACCGGATGGTGGTATAGGGGAATGTAGGAGATTTGTGTTCCGGCTTCTTTAACTAATATTTGATCTTTTCTGAACTCTAAGTCATTGCCTAAGTCACTTTTTCTCCTAAGCCTAGTTTGTTTTCTTTTTTTTTTTTTAAATGTGCGATTAATAATGCCTACATTATAATTTGGCCTTGATTATATATTATGGATATAAATTTCTAAAACAGAGCTACTCTTCTATTTAATTTACTGAACAGTACGCTATGAGGAAGCAGGCATTGCATCTCCACTGCTAAAGATGTTGTCCACTGTGACTAAGATACTGCCTGTCAAATAGTAGACACTGAATATTGTGCCCAGTTTCCCTTACTTTGGCTATTACTGAGGATTAGAATATTCTCATTATTATCCATTAAAATCTATTTATGAATGTGCTTTTTATTTCATCCTTCAGATATCTCCGTTTACTCCTAATAGGTAAAAATATTTCCCAGCTTCAATGATGAATCATGCCTAAGAGAAGAGCAAATTGTGGAAATTGTGTACTAATATGTGATTCCTGACGGCCCATGCTGCTGCTACATTTGAAAAAGTTTTTATTTATTTGTAATTCTTTGAAAAATGTCATAAACCTCTCTATGTATAGTCATTTGACCTACTAAAAATACAGGTACATTTAAAATAATGAAAATAAAGGTCATTTGTGATAATAAGTCATAAGTCCATGAACATCTTATTTTTTTTCGCTCATTTCCTCTCAGATTTATTAGGTTGGAAATGTAGAGTGGTTGATCTAAAAACATATTTTGAAACTCCTTAAACCTCTGTATTCTTAGCTGCCTCTACCAAAGTCTTCTTTCAAATCTAGTAATTTTAACCTAACCTGTTAAAATTGACTTTCCTGACAAGCAAATAATGTAAGTAAACATTTACTGTTTATTTTCAGGATTAGCATAATATTTACAATGTTGAGACTCCTGGGCATTATTACCTGGATATTATTAATATGGGGAATGAAGAGAGAGATAGTTAATAGTTAAATAGAACCTGTCCAAATGCAGAGAGTTTGAACAATCAAAAATAAAATGTTATATATACTATATATTTATATGTAGTATATATTAATATGTATTATTAAATATACAACATTTTAATAGACCTAGACCTTATCTTTCAAACTCTCATAGTAACATCACTTTACATTTAGCTAATTCTTCATGTAAGTAAAGTTCTTTTCTTTTATCATCTCAATCATTAAAAAATCACGTGAGGGTGATTATTTTTATTCCATTTTTTTAACAGATGAAAATTGAATAGGCTTTCTAAATCAAGCAAGACAACTAAAAAAGAAAGTTTTTGCTTTTCCTTTCTGAAACTATAAAGATAAAATTACGGAAATGCAAATACTAAACTTAAAATTGTTAAGATCAGATAACTTTCCCCCTCTGCTGCAAAAAAACTATGAATTTCATTTAAAGAAGTAGAAAAAAAAGGGCACAAAGAATGTAGAGACTTCTTATGTTTCTCTATGGATAAATTTGATATTATAAGAACAATTAGGAATTAAAAGTAATTCCAAATAAAACCTTAAAGGATTCCTTATGGAACTTGAAAATTAATTATAAAGTTACTTTAGGAAAAAAATTCAACAACTAATTTAGAAAATTAAAAATAATAGGGCAGTGAAAGAACTACCAGGTTAATAAAAACATATTCGTGTGGTTCCGAGATCAATGGATCAGAACGGTGAGCACAGATGCTGATTTCTGTTAACATGAGAATTACGATAAAGTAAATGGGGCATTTATTTTTATGTGGGTGAAAATTGAGACTATTTCACAAATGGCTGTGGAACAAGTGGTTGTCCACTTGGGAAAACAATATTAGATTTCTATCTCAAAGCATTTATCACATTCTAGATAAACTACAAATGCACATTAAATACACATGCACACACACACACACACAAACACAGGGTTATAAAGTTACAAAAGCATTCAGGGAAAATACCATAAGGCAAAAAATTTCTTTCTAGAGCAAAAGAGAGATTGTAAAATTTGACTCCCTAAATATTAAACCTTCTTTATAACAAAGACACCACAAAGTTAATGGACAAAGGAGCACTTACAACATAAATTAGTATGTATTATCTATGAAAAGCTCCTATAAGTATAAATTAAGAGATAAATGTCTAAATAGGTAAATGCATAAAGGTTATGAGCCAGGTAATTAATAGTAGAAGAAATAGAAATGGCCAATAAAAAATAAGAAGTTCAACTTTACTATCTGTCTGAAAGAAGCAAATTAAAAGCAAAGATAACATTATTCACCTAGTAAAAATTCAATCATATCCAGTACAATAGGTACTCCTACGCACTATTGTTGGGAGTATAAGAAAGTAGCCTTTCTAGACTGAAATTTGACTTCACATATTCCTAAAAATCACGTATTAAGTTTGACCCAGCAAATTTATGTCATATATATCTAATACACAGAGTTCAACATACAAGGATTTTTATTTTAGTATTATTTATGATTGTGGAGAAGTGAAAACAGTTTAAATATCTAACAAAGAACGTGGTTAGAATGTCCCCACATTTGTGATGCAGTCTGACTATACAAGTTGTTTTCATCTGTAAGAACTGTATGACCACACTACTTTCGAGCTGACATAAATCCAGAAATCTTCCAAGAGGAGGAAATTGAGGTCTTGGAGACTATTCTTATTTCTTAAAATCTCAGAACAAATCATTTTCTGAGCTAAGAGACCTGACAAATTTACTCAATCCAAGGAGCTAGTTTATCTGCTACTACAAAATCACAGAGACATTTAAACAGAGTTACCTTAATTGCTTATTATTAACTTCTAACTGTCCTCATATTTTGCTAATTGATATGTTAATTTATCATGAACCATTTTCCACATTCTATTTTTTTCAGCCTATTTATTATTACAAATCATTGCCAATATTTCTACCTGGTAGTAGCAGTAGAAATACTAAACTGACCATTCTCTTTCCTAAATAGTGATTCCTTTTTTTTTTTTTTAATGTTTTTTATTTATTTCTGGGGGGGGGGGAGAGAGAAAGAGAGAGAGAGAGCAGGGGAGGGTCAGAGAGAGAGGGAGTCACAGACTGAAACAGGCTCCAGGCTCTGAGCTGGCAGTCAGTACAGAGCCCGATGTGGGGCCGAACCCATGAACCGCGAGATCATGACCTAAGCGAAAGTCGGAAGCTTAACCGACTAAGCCAACCAGGCGCCCCCCTAAATAGTGATTCTTAAATGAATTATTTTGAACACTGGGAGAAGTGAGATGATTCATTTTCAGAAATACCAAATAAAAGCTCTGCTGTGTACTTAATGTTGTGCCCGATTCGCGAGTCCCCAGAGACCACCAAGGAGCCAACACCGATGCAAGTCCAAAAGGGTCTTTACTACAAGCTTGAGCAGGGGCTCACCCATCAACCGGAGCAGCAGCAGCAGGGTGAAGCCCCGAACAATAGTGAGCAGGGTTTTTTATGGGGTAAGGGACGGGGGTGTTACAGTGCACACGTTGTACATATAGCGTCATCACATAAGCACCAATCATAATTGTACAGCACCCATGGTAACAGTTTTGACCATTCAGTATCTGTGAGGTGTTTGTTACTTTTGGTGGGACCCAATCATAACCTTTGAGAATCCTATGAAAATGACCAGTTATGAGGTGAGTTCAAAGGGCCCACGTGGGGTTCAGGCAGGCGGTGAGTGATTTGCTAGTTTGTGCAAAGTAACTATCTATAGTCCCCAGCCCCTGACTCAGACCATAGGAATGTTACTCCTATATTTCTTAACTTCTTTTGATTGGCTGACCTGAGGGTGGGCAGAGGGTGGCTTCAACCTAGAGCAATCTGAGGCTTTTCCTGGAACTGGGGCTACGTGCAGCCCAAGGTTGCTCTTAATGGAGGCCTTAATCTCAAAATGATGTTACTTAGGCTCCTCATTAACAATAGGTTTACAACCAATTGGAAAAAAAGTACAAACCGACCCCCCCCCACACACACACACAACAGAGTCCCAAACACTTAGACACTTCACTTCCTGGTTCTTCTGCACCCCCCAACCCCCACCCCACTTCCTTTTCGGGGCTTGTTTTTCACTGGCTTTCCACCAAAGTACTGAAGTCTCTGCTTCACCTCAAGGAATGTACATTTGTTCCAATCAAACTACTTTTTACCTTACATGGGCATAGGCAACTTCTGGGTAAGGCTAGCACTCAGCCAATGAGGAATCAGGGGAGGGACTTGCATGCTAAGAGATAAATTGTCGGCTGTTAGCACCCGGAGGGTGCCGGTCCATCAGACATCCACTCTTGCAAGAACATTGATTAAAGCTGTGCTCTGAGTCTCTGTGTCTTCCTTTAATTGGGTCAGCGGGCTTATTTCTCACAAACTCAAACACCAACTTAATTCATTATAAGTTAGAAGCATGGTAATTTTGAGTTACTAAATCACATTGACACTGACTTCAAATTTATTAAGTAGGGGAAGAGTGAGAATGTCTATGTGATTTACATGAATTTGTACTGCCTCCCACCATGTCCATGATATATTTCAAAAAGCTGATAAAAATATTTAATACTTTGTGTAACCTACTAACAGTCTCATGAGGTCTTTAGAGAGAGAATAGTGACTTCTATTTAATGAGTTCTATAGTTGAGAATAAAGTGAAGCAGGCATTTTCACACATGGCTGGTAGATCTATAAGTTCATGGAAATTTTCTGGAAAGCATTTTAAAAATATATACCAAAGTCCACAAAAGTGCTCAGAATTTCGACTCAGAATTTTGTGAAAAATAAAGTAAAAACAGAGAAAAAGATTAAATTGATTTACAAATATTCATCTTAATATGATCTATAATGACCGAAAATAAGTGTGAAATATCTGTAAAAATAAGTGTTCAAGTTCAGCAAAATAAATTATGAAGAGAATACAACAAAGCAAGGAGATGAAGCTAGACAGAGATACACACAAAATATGTGTACACATGCAAAGACATGTAAGAAAACATTATTGTAATTTGCAATGTTGGCAAACTCTTGAAATAGAACAACCAAAGTAGATCTTCAGGGGAGAATTTCAGAACTAAGATTCCAGAAACTTCTTTGTAACAAAACTTGACATGATAAAATATAATACTTAACCATTAAAAAAAAGTTATTAAAGAATTTGCTTGGCTTCTAGTAAAACTACTGATGTTGGTTTTATTTCCCTATGGCCCATTATGGAGGAAGTAAATTTGAAATTCTCCCCTTGTGTCAACAACTTAGCAGGAGTGGTGATTTCATCATGGTGAACAGAGAAAACAGAAAGCCAGGGAACTACTAAGGTTTTACAGACTAGCAGATGAAAGTTGCTGATGTTTAATTAATGTATATTTATTGCTAAACATGTTGATGTTTCTGTTGAAATGATTAATGTTCTGAATTTTAAAATGTCATTAAAGCTCTGTTATTTATTTAACTTGAAATATAAAAATTTCTATTAAATACTGAACAAAATTTTCTCCTTCCTAAACTGTTTGAGGGCAGGGATGACATGGGAGGTCTCAGATTTTTCTTTTGAAGTATACAAAAATGTTAAAATAACAGTGGAAAAGAAACGCAAAAAGGAACATGGGTCAGAAATAGTACGATAAGCTTTCACATCGATATTGCTGACACTATTTTTTAAAATATATCTGAGATCTGATGACTTCACATTGTCTCCACCTCCAGTGCTCATAGTCCAAACCACTGATAATTCTTGCCTAAACTATGATTATAGTTATGGGTGCTTTCTTTTCACTGTGACTCCTATAATCAAGATAAAATGCAAGTTATATTAAGTTCAGATCAATCGTTTACCTGCTGAAAACACCCAGTAACTTAAGAGAGCCTTAGAATAAAAGACCTAGAGTATCATGTCATCTGCGAAGAGTGAAAGTTTGACTTCCTCTTTGCCAATTCTGATGCCTTTGATTTCCTTTTGTTGTCTGATGGCTGATGCTAGGACTTCCAGCACTATGTTAAACAACAGTGGTGAGAGTGGGCATCCCTGTCGTGTTCCTGATCTTTGTGACCTGGCATCTAAATGTATCTCCAGCGTCAATTATGTCTTTTATCATATATTTCAGCCAGACTGGACAACTTGAGATGCTTTAGAAACTCTCAAGTATGTCCCTGACTCAGGGGTCTTTGCCAGTTCCTTCATCCTAGAACGCATTTCCTCCACATATGTCCATGATTCATTGGCTTTCTTTCTTTCTTTTTTTAAATTTTTATTTATTTTAGAGAGAGAGAGGGAAACAGAACGTGGGCAGGGGAGGGGCAGAGAGAGGGAGACAAGTATCTGAAGCAGGCTCCAGGCTCTGATCTGTCAGCACAGAACCCGGCACCGGGCTTAAACCCATGAACCGTGAGATCATAATCTGAGCCAAAGTCAGATGCTTAACCGACTGAGTCACTCAGGTGCCCCCATTGGCTTATTCTCTTTGACTTTTGCTAAATACCACCTTCTTAGAAAGATAAGCCTATTTCACCTTACTCCCCATTCCTTCTCTTTACTGAATATCTTATAACCGAACTTTAGTATTACTTGATTTAACTTTTTTCAAACTGAGGCAGAGACTTTGTTTTAAGATACTGTATCCAAAGTTTCTAGAATAGTGCTTTACACATAATAAGAGTTGTATTTGTTAAAAAAATGAATTTTACCTACTAAAGATATCACACTGACAAATAGTTAAGGGCAGGGCCCAGAGAAGCTTTTACTTGGTAAAGCAGAGAAGCCCGGTTCCAGAACCCAAAATACTTCTAGTATTTTAGAAGAACAACTTACCAAACATGATCTGTATATACCATATTTGCATTATTCTGATAAAAATACAAACTGAGTTGCATAGTCTAGTCTACTAATTTGTTGAAACAAAGCATATATCAAAGCTACATGTTTTCAGAGAGAAAATCACTGTGTCAACATAGCAACTACAAATATGTGTTAAATACTATATATATATGCTATTAGATACGTAAGTAATATGTATGATATATATGTACATGCACCATAACATACATATGTCAACATAGCAACTATAATTATATATATGATATATAATTTTGTGTAGATATACAATATGTACATATGTAATAGTATATATATTTATACAATAATACTTATGTTACACATAATGAGATATAAATGTGTCAGTATATTGACATTTATGTAATAATATAAATATCTATTTCATGTATACATATATGTAATATTACATCTGTGTGGCATTACATATCATACCTGTAATAGTATGTATATCATATGTCATATATCATGTTGACTATAGGATATTTTATACATTAACTCAATTACCATTCACAATAATCTTGATTATATATACCTGTTGAATTTCTACTTAAAAGCATGTTTTTAACTGGGAAAGAAAGTGGGGCATCTAAGAATTTAATCAAAGAGGAAAGCTGCTCTTTCCAATTTAGAAGAAAAATAACGTCTCATTTTGGACATATCAGGAATTTGCTTATCTTGAAAGTGTTTTTAAAAGTCAGCAGCTGGAGATATGTACAAAATGAACATGAGTTTTAAAGGGAATTCCAGAGAAAACTGTACCCACTGAAGAGAAAAGTTGATAGGGTGAATACCATAATTTTAAGATCAAGTGACAGACTAATCTTATCAGAAGTAAACATAGATCTCTCACTACGCAGGGCCAGATGCACAACAGTGGAGACCACTCTGTATCCTACCTCTGCAACATGCTATTTACGTGAACTTGAGAAAATGACTCCACTCCTCTGTATCTGACGTTTGTCTCACTCAGGGTCATTATGAATGTTAAGTGACTTAATAACATGTAAAGTGCTTGAAGAAATTCTTGACACATAGTACACACTATGTGAATGCTTGCCATTTTAAGTTTTATAAGCTGTATTGGCAGAGATGTAATATCCTCAGAATAAATAAAATGACTGACTGAATAAAAATAAATAAACGAACAAATGAACATCATTCCTCAGGGAATATTAATTCCTGTATAGCTGATTTTCTTTATGCATCAACAGTGTTAAAAGCTGTTAAATATATTGGAAATGTCGGGAATTATAATGATTATTAAAATCCAGAAAAATGTAATAAATAGAATGACCACAAACACCTTTGTTTTTTTCTGACTTTAACACAATATTTATTTTTCATATTAAGCATAATGTTGGCATTTAGGATGAGATATGTACATAAAGTTTATGTAATAAAAGAAATAATTTCTTTAAATTTTCTTAATGTTTATTTATTTATTTATTTATTT
>NW_024082926.1:0-65223 GCF_003009895.1 Hyaena hyaena
TCCGATCCCGGCCCGATTTTATCTTCCCCGGTTCGCACTCACGTTAGAAGGCTCTCTCAGTGGATTCTGCATCCTTTTTCTCCCCATCTCTCAGGTTTTGTAAGGTTTCCAATGGCTTCAGATCTTTTCTGTGTGATGTATGGGCGTGAGTGCAAGTACGGAGCTCCTTACTTCTCCGCCATCTTGCCCCCTCCCCCCAATATTATAGTTTTTAAGTGAGGTCATAAGGATAAGTCCCTGATCTGATAAGCCTAGTGCCCTTATTAGAAGAGACATACTAGAGCTTACGTTCACCATGGAAAGCCATTTGAAGACAAAGTGAGAAGGTGGCTGTCTATAATCCAGGATGGAGGTTTTCACTAGAAATTAAATTTACCAGCACCTTCATTATGAATGTCTAGTCTCCAGACTATAAGAAAATGAATTTCTGTTGTTTAAGCCATCAGGTCTAAGTATTTTGTTAGGGCAATATGAGAAAATTAAGACATATGTTTTATTTTTTTTATTTTTTTGTATTTTTTAAATGAGCCTCCATGCCTAACATGGGGCTTAAACTCATGACCAGGAGATTAAGAATCAAATGGTTTACTTACTGAGCCTGCCAGATGCCCCCAGATTAAGACAATGTTTTAACCTTCAAATGGCAAGTTTAAGAATATAAAGGTTTATAACACTTCATAGAATAGGTAGCAATCTTATAAAACTCAATAGTCCAAGAAGAGAGAGTTCAGCCTGAAAAAAAAGTAAGTCCAATAGTAGATCATGGAAAATAAGTTTGTAATTTGTTGGTAGGCAAGACGTCAGTCTATTTTAAGATTTACTGTTGTTTTGTACTGTTAGGTCAAGAATGGAAATCGTCTCCATTCACAAACAGCTTGGTTCTAAGATACTATTCTTTTTTCTTTCTTGCAGAGAGGGATTTCCCATGTATACCCCTTGGCTTATCTTGTATTTCTTAATTACCCTTTCAATATTCTATATATGTTAATATCACTTGTCAGTGGGTGCATGGCTTCCTTCCATTATAATACATGTCAAGATGTGTAAGGAAATGTAAGAGTATATTATCACATCTTAATATCTTATTATCACTATTTTCATAGCACCTGGCACAGAGCCTGACAAGTCATAGGGACTATATACCTTGTACCTAAATAGAATTCCCAGATGATATTCTCCAACTATAATGTGCTCAGTACATTTTCCATCTCTTTCATTTTGCATTGAAGTCTATGCTGCCTGTTGTTCTTGTGTACATAAGACAGCATGGCATCAAGTGGTCATTTGTAGTACATTGTCAACAAAGACCAAACACCATGGAATTTCATTTTATTATTGGCAGGTCATGATTTTTTACATGTTGAACTTGAAAGAAATCTTTTTGAATAATCCCATTGTTTGTGTGACCATAGAGGAAAGATTTTCTAACATCCTTAGAAAACACTTAGATGTTTGTAAATAGATAAAATATACAACATGGGCACAAAGTATAAAGTAATCAAGTCTGTTGATGGGGGTAGGGGTCACTAAAAAGAAAGTGACCCTGGAGCTAGGTATGAAGGAATGAATATGAATTTCCAGGAAAGTAAAGATCACAATGTCTACTTTTAAGAGAAAATAGAGGAGTATATTGAAATGATGAGAGAGAAAGTTAGGTAAGCAAAGGATAGAGGGCCAAATCAAGACCTTGGACTTAAATCTATAGGCAAGTGGGAAATGCTAAAGAATTTTTTTTAATTAACAGTTTTGTTGAGATATAATTCACATACCATAAAATCTACCTTTTAGTATACAATCAGCACCATTTAGTATTTTCACAGAGTTGTACAATCGTCACTATAGTCTAATTTCAGAATATTTCCATTACCCCAAAAGATACTCTATACCCGTTAGTAGTCATATATCATTCATTTTTCTCCCTAGCAACCACTAATCTACCTCCATCTCTATAGATATGCTTATATTAGAAATCTTCTATAAATGGAACCATATAATATGTGTTTCTTTGGGACTGGCTTCTTTTACCTAGCATGATGTTTACAGGGTTCATCCATGTTACAGCATTTGGCAGTACACCTTTACTTTTTATGTCGGAATGATAATCTATAAATATACTACATTTTGCTTATCCATTTGTCAGTTGATGGCCATTTGGGTTTCCACTTTTTGCCTGCTATGAATATTTGGGTACAGATATTGTGAATATTTTCACTTCTTTGAGGTATATATCCAGGAGTAGAATTGCTGGGTCATGTAGTAACTTTCTGTTTAATTTTTGAGGAACAGCTACAATGATTTCCAAAGTGTCTGCACCGTTTTCCATCCTAACAGCAATACTTGAGGGTTTCAATTTCTTCCCTTGGCAATGCTTGTTTTGTTTTTTAATTTTAGCCATCCTAGTGAGTGTTAAGTGCTATTATTGTGGTTTTTATTTTAATTTCCCTGATGACTACAGATCTTGAGCTTCATGTACTTACTGGTCATTTCGCTGTGTCTATTTACATCCTTTTCCCCATTTGTTATCAGTCTGCTACAGTTTCTATAGCAAAGTACCACGAACTTGACAACTTAAATAACATAAATTTATTTTCTCACACTCCTGGAAGCTGAAAGACCAAAATCAGTTATTAGAGGTTTGGTTTCTCTTTTTATTTTTTTAAATTTTTAAAATTTTTTTAATTTTTAAAAAATTTTTTTACGAATAGTTTATTGTCAAATTGGTTTCCATATAACACCCAGTGCTCATCCCCACAAGTGCCCTCCTCCATACCCATCTTCCCCCTACCCCCCACATCCATCAGTCCTCAGTTTGTTTCTCAGCATTCAAGAGTCTCTCATGGTTTGCCTCTTTCCCTTTCCCCCACCATTTCCCCCCTTCTTCTCCCCCATGGTTCTCCGTTAAGTTCCTCCTAATCCTCCCATACGTGCAAACATATGATGTTTGTCCTTCTCTGCCTGACTTATTTCCCTCAGCATAACACCCTCAAGGTCCATCCATGTTGCTACACATGGCCAGATTTCATTGTTTTTCATTGCCATGTAGTATTCCATGGTATAGATAAACCACATCTTCTTGATCCATTCATCTGTTGATGGACACTTAGGCTCTTTCCGTGTTTTAGCTATTGTGGAGAGTGCTGCTATGAACATTGGGGTACATGTGCTCCTATGCCTCAGCATTTCTGTATCCCTTGGGTAAATTCCTAGCAGTGCTATTGCTGGGTCATAGGGGAGTTCTATTGTTAGTTTCTTGAGGAACCTCCACACTGTTTCCAGAGGGGCTGTACCAGTTTACATTCCCACCAACAGTGTAGGAGGGTGCCCGTTTCTCCACATCCTCGCCAGCATCTAGAGTTCTCTGATTTGCTCATTTTAGCCACTCTGACTGGCGTGAGGTGGTATCTCAGTGTGGTTTTGATTTGTATTTCCCTGATGAGGAGGGATGCTGAGCATCGTTTCATGTGTCTGTTGGCCATCTGGATGTCCTCTCTGGAGAAGTGCCTGTTCATATCTTCTGCCCATTTCTTCACTGGGTTGTTTGTTTTTTGGGTGTGGAGTTTGGTGAGTTCCTTATAGATTTTGGATATTAACCCTTTATCTGATATGTCATTTGCAACTATCTTTTCCCATTCCGTTGGGAGGTTTGGTTTCTCTTGAGGCCTCTCTCATTAGGTTGTAAATAACCATCTTATTACTGTGTCTACACATGACCTTTATTCTGTGCATGCACCTCAGCACTCTTCTTTTAAGGATACCAGCCATATTGGAATAAAGCTCCACCCTTAATACTTCACTTACCTTTAATTACATCTGTAAATCCCATCTCTCCAAATACATTGAGAGTTAGGTCTTCAACATATGAATTCTGAGGTGGGGGGTTGTGGACATAATTCAGTCCATTATACCATTTTAAAATTGAGTCATAAATCTTTTAATTGTTGAGTTGTAGGAGTTCTTTATGTGTTCTCAATACAAATTTCTTATCAGACATATGGATTTATGAACATTTTCTCCCCTTTCATGGGTTATTTTTTCACTTTCTTGATGGTATCCTTTGAAACAAAAAGACTTACAATTTCAACGAAAGCCAGTTAATCTACTTCTGTCTTCTGTAATTTGTACTTTAGATGCTGTATCTAAAAAATTATTGCCTATTCCAAGGTCACAAAGATTTGCTCCTATGTTTTCTTCTAAGAGTTTTATAGTTTTCGATTTTATATTATTTTCTATGTATTTGAGTTAATTTTTATATATGGAATAAGGTAGGGTTCCAATACTATTCTTTTGCATGTAGATATTCAGTTCTCCCAGTACCATTGGTTGAAAGATCTTCACACCCTATTGAATTATCTTGGCACACTTGTTGAAGATAAGTTGACCATAATGTAAGGATTTATTTTTGGAATCTGAGTTCTAATTTCATTATATAGCTCACCTTATACCAATACCACTTTGTCTTGATTACCATAGCTTTAAAGAAAGTTTTGAAATTAGAACATTTAAGTCCTCCAACTTTGTTCCTTGCATTTCCATATAAACTTTATGACCATCTTATCAATTTCTGCATGAAAGACAGCTGAGTTTTTGTATTTTGTTGAATTTGTAGATCAGCTTGTGAGTATTGCTATCATAACAATATTACATCTTCCAACCCATAAACTTGGGATACCTATACATTTATTTAATCTTCTTTAATTTCTTTCAACAGTGTTTTGTAGCTTTCAGAGTTCAAATATAGTACTTCTTATGTTAATATTTTTCCTAGGTATTTTTATTCTTTTTGGTACTATCACAAAAAAGTGGGTTTTTTTTATTTCACTTTGAGATTGCTGATTGCTAGTATATAAAAATATAATTGATTTTATATATTTATGTTTTACTAGTTAAAAGATAATTTTAACATTGCTTAAATAATTCTAATAGTTTTTTGGTGGATTTTCTATATGTTAGATCATGTCACCTACCTATAGAGATAGCTTTACTACTTTTCCTCTCTAGATGCCTCTTATTTTCTTTTATTGTCTAGTTTTCCTGGCTAGAACTTCCAGTACAATATTGACTAGAAATAATAAAAGTGTATAACTTTGTCTGGTTCCTCATATTAGGCTGGAAACATTCAGTATTTTACCATTAAATATAATATTAATTGCGAGTTTTTAACAGAAGCCTTTTATCAGATTGATGGAGTTCCCTTATATTCCTAGTATGTGCTTTTAATCATGAAAGGTTGTTGGATTTGTCAAATGATTTGTCGTGACCATGTGATACTGAGGTGATCATGCGGTTTAGTTCTTTGTTCTATTAATGTGTGGTATGTTGATTTATTTTCATATGTTGTAGCAACCTTGTGTTTCGGTGATAATATACCTTGTTCATGGTATATAATCCTATTTATATGTTATTGGATTCTGTTTGCTGGTGTTTTGTTAAGGACTTCTGCATTTATACTTATATGGAATATTGATTTATATTTTTCTTTTTTTGTGATAGCACTGGGTTTAGTGTCAGTAATATTGGCCTCATAGAAGATGTTGAAGTATTTTAAACAAGAAATGGTACGAAAGCTTAACTTGGTCACAAATAATAGAATTTTTCCAGAGGTCACAACACAGCATGGTGTGAATGAATTAGAAGACGTGAGGATGGGAGGGGTGAGACTTGGAGTCTGGGAGACCAGAGAGGAGAGAATGGAATGACACAAATTGGACACTTTGTGGTCCTGAATAGAGGTTGTGGTCATGAGGATTGAAAGAAAGTGAGAAATGCAAAGCATATTGAGGAGGTATATGAGAAATTGCATTTCTGTATTCTCTAACAACTCTTTTCTTGGTGTTTGGAGGATAGGTATTCAGGGCCTTGGGGTTCTTTTAGTTCTGCTGACACTGCTGCTCTCTCTTTCTTTATGTCACAAACATTGGGAAAACTATTCTCTGCCTTTATAACAGCTGAGATCAGATGAATGTTAGAAAAAGAACTTTGCTAAAAGACCCAGGGAACAAAATAAAAAGGAAACAAGGTGAAGTATGCAAACATACAAAATGTGCCTCAAAAAACCATCAGACAAACATACAGATTTCTGACCATCTAGTAGCTAATTCTTAGCAAGTAAGCAAACCCAGTTCTAATCTGTATCCTGTATGAGAACCTAGCCTAAAGAATCCTCTTTTCCTTCCTCCCATTACCCCTCTACAGGAGCCCATATTGCAACAGAACAGATTACCTGTAAAAATAATGAGTGTTACAGATGCTTGAGTCATCCTTGGCAAAACAATCACACTTTCCTAAAGAGTCCATTATCAGAGAAAGAAATTGTCTAGGGGTAGATTCACTTTTTTTTTTTTTTTTGCCTTCCTCAAATGGTAAGGTCACTAAGGAAGTTTTTTTCTTTCCTCTGTGGCAGAGTTCACCCTAGACTTTCAGCATATTGGTAGAGATATCCGCTCTCCTTTGCATCTCCCAAAGGGCATAGAAGGGCATTTACTCATCCATTCATTAAACTAACTTTTTCTGATGGCTCACTATGCATCTGTTGGTAACTTACCAGGCCCTAGGTTCACAGCAATAAAAAGGCCCATCCATTGTCTCCAAGAGGCAAGAGTTGAGGGAAGCAGGGCAAACAACTAAACATTCATTGTGGAACCGTGTGACGAGAACACCGATGAAAATTAGCAGAGCACAGAGAGGCAACATTAAAAGAAAAGCATTAAAATTAAGTAATCAAAAATTACCTGGATTTTTTACATATATTTGCTTTTAGGATACATTAAAATTCTTCCAGAAGTTCCCAAAATAGTAAACCAACTAGTCTGATAGAATTCTGATAGAATATTGGAATGAGGCTCACAGATTGCTTGGAGAATAAACTCTGGCACAAGTTGCTCTCTCTAAACCTTATTTATTTTAACCTTTAAAAGAAAGGAGCTGGACTGTACAAACTTTACTGTCTTTACATTGTATACTCTTCCTAAGAGGAATGTATACACACACACACACATATATATTTTTTTTCCCCTATGGAAAGGTAGCCAAGATCTCCAGAAAGAAAGTTTTGGAGTGTAACTGGAATTCTGGGATGCTTGGAAAGTTTTTTGTTGCAGGGGAACTGACCGGACTTTCCATTCAGTAGATTGGAAAGTAGGCTGTGGCTTCAGCACCACTTCATTGGGAGTGGGTCAGAGGAGGGAGAAAAAGTGAAGATGTTTGTAGTGTACTGGGGTTATAGGAGATTCAGAAATGAATTTGAAAATATCAGTTATGAAAGATGCTTGTTACTCACTGGATTCCCTTCTATATGCTGTACACATAGGTGTTTTGGTGACATTCTGGAATTTCAAAACTGTGGTTATTAGTTAGCAGCAGTGTACTGTGTGTATCTATTCAAAGTGCTTATGTCCTTAGGTCCCAGACATTTTTCTTTTATTCATTAATTTGTTCATTCATTTTTTCATTTGTTTGTTCATAAGGAATTCTTAATCTTGTCTCTCTTAATAGTTTTTCAGAAAGAAAATGCAGAAAGTGCTAATTGCGGAGATGTCATTGTTGAGGAGATCCCTTTATGAAAGTGTACATTCTGCACATATTTGGTTCATAAAATGTATAAAGATCATGAACCATAATTCAAAACCAAGAATTCAAATATGAATTGTTACCTTATAAAGTCAGATTTTACAGCACGGGATCACTAAAATTATTGGCAACAATTAGCTGGACTTGAGTACTAATACCCCCCTTTGAAGGGGGGTATGTACTTGGAAATCAAGTGTTTTGTGTTTTAGTTTTTCTGCGTTTAGTTTTTATTTTATTTTAACTTGCTTTTTAGTGCTTTATTTTTTTAGAGAGACAGTATGTGAGCGGGGGTGGGGCAGAGAGCGAGGGAGACACAGAATCTGAAGCAGGCTCCAGGCTCTGACCTGTCTGCACAGAGCCCACTGTGGGGTTTAAATTCACCAATTGTGAGATCATGGTCTGAGCTGAAGTTGGACACCCAACCAACTGAGCCACCCAGGCACCCCCAGTTTTTCTGCCTTTAAATTGGCAGACAATAAGGAAACATAACTCATAGGATGGTCTTAAAGCTTAAATAAGTTAATGCATTAATACCCTTCAACTTGTGCCTGATACAAAGTAAGTGCTATGTCAGTGTTTGCTATGATGATGATGATGATTATTCCTTCCCAATTAAGCATAACCTTTACTGCTTGCTATTGTCTTATATCCATCTTGAGTTACTCATTTTCATTTCCTGCCTGGCTCCTATAAACATTTGTGTTTTGATCCCTGCTGTAGGCTTTTGACATTTGTGATTTTACCCACTCTAAAGCCACCCAAATATCCATGACTCATTCAGATTGTGATTTTGTTGAAGGAAAAATTAGAATCACTCATCTTGAAAGCCTGGTCAGCAGAAGCAAACCACTCAGCCAAGTGAGTGGGCCCAGCTCAGCCTCCACTTCTCATGTGGTGCTATTGTTCTGTTCTATACAGTAAGTGTCCCAGGGTCTGCCTAGAAGGGAACATCTATTGTAGTATTCATTTGGCCATCAACACATGCCCTCTGTGCACCTGAGGATCTATGAGCTTTTCACTGTGACACAATGTTATCCTTGCTTCCATAGTAAACATTCTTAACAAAATATTATTCTCTGGTTCAAAGGATTGGAACACTTGAAAAATACAATTCTGAATACAACTGTTAATAATTTCTTTGAGAAGGAAAAGAGGGGACCTAGTTAGCAACTAAAATGGCTTTACAGATTATGTGCAGCCTCAGCATTTTTAACGGACCTACACCCAGCATAGCAAGAAGAGCATTAAAAATGAATACAAAAAAGAGGATCCGGCACCTGGAAAAATAGTTGAGGAAAGCAAAAGTCCAGTGGGAGCTCACTTTAGAGGGGAAGAAAAAACCAGCCAAAACTGAGAAAATGGGGGTTAGGTTGAAGGAAGAAAAATAAGTACAGGCAAGGCCTGCTGCTGCAGAAAGATAAATGTGATAATAAGAGATAGTAGGGAGAAGGCAGAACTTTTTGCCTCAGGTCTTGTGATCATCTTTTCTGGTAACCAGAGGTGTCTAACAATGGAATAGGTAGCTGACCAAATTCTAATTTTTAGAATTAATTGTTCCTAGCTTGTTCCTTGTTCCTAGCTACCTCTTTGCTCAGGTGGATTAAAGGCATGAGTTCTATACCACAAGGGCCTGGATGCTTTCTTGCCCTGAGAAAGTATCCTTAGGATGGACCCCATTCTCTTGGATCTGTTGTTTCTTATCTTGTTTCTGCTGCTTTTTTCCCTGCTCCTTTGGATTGAAGTTTTCTTTGATTGGTTCTTAGGCTCAATTTCACCATGGGATGTGATATTTCAAAAGTCTCTTAGGTATATTTTTACCTACGTGGAGTCCAGCCCATTCTCCTGCCCCTTTCCTGCATCTTGGAACTGCTTATTTGGGAGGAGAATTTAGGAATGTGTTATCATAAGTCTAGTAACCAAATGAAGGAATTCACTTTTTTATTCATTTGTATAGCCTATTTTTCTTTTCTATTTGATGATACTCTCTTGTAAGTAGGATATTTTACCTTTGCAGGTAGGTTCATGTCATTGGAAGATTGTATGATTTTCCAGTATTTGGAGAAAAGAGAAATATTTTCTTAATAAGTTCTAAAGAAAGGAGAAGATGAGTATAGAAATTACAGAAAGAAGGAAAATTCTTTTTCTGTTGTCCTTGTCTCCTCCTACTGGACTTATGTTTCTTCCTGTTAGTAAGAAGCTATGCTGCTCTGTCTCTACTCCCCTGTGGCAGGTCTTCAAAGGCCAAAAAGGACTCTTGCATCTGACCACAGAATTATACTATAGCTGCATTGAAGCGTCCTGATGGTGCTGCTGTTACATTCCTCTTTGCCTTTACAGGCTGAACTGGAGTGCAAAGTGGAAATTGGCCCTTAGCTAAATATAGCTGAAGATACTGCTTGACCAGTTCTTGGCTATCCTAATAGCGATTGTTGCTTGATCACAGAAGTATAATTAATGTGCCTCTCCTCCCAGGTGACAGAGTTACCTTTAAAGAATTGGCAAGATATTTCCCTTTTGCACGTTCTAATTCCTCCATCAAAAAGTCATGAAATTCATTAAAATTAAGGGAATGGTCGTAATAGGTTACTTGTTATATGTGTGCTTTCAAGATCAGAGAAATATTGCTGAAATCTCACAATGAGGAGTAGGGGAGGCAGAATAGATGGAGGGGGAGAAAAAGCAGAGAAAGGTTCATGTCCTGAAAAAAGTGCAAAATATTTCTAGGGCATGGTGTTCCATTCAACATGCTGAATAGACAGTCTTATGAAACTCGGAGGCCAACAGTGGAGTTGTGCCCCACCAAACTGACATTGTGGATAATCTCTATGTTTTTGAACCTCTGCTTCCAAGTACTTCTTGGATTCTACTTCTCTTTCTCTTTCTTCTTCTGTATCCTATAACTTAACCTCTATACATCTGTGCTTCAGTTCATCTCTCTTCCCCTCATTTCCATATTGGCCCTTCTGCTTCTGTCTTCTCTGTGTGTATGGCCACCCCCACCTGTTCTCAGGCCTTGACAGGATGGTGTTGACATCCTTTCCCACACATCTCTGCCCACACATTTCCTGCATTCCATGGCTTCCACTGTGCCTTTGTTGGTGTCCTCCTTTGCCAGCACTGACTCAGTGGGGCTTCCTCTGCAATTCTGTGTTGGTGTCTGTTTGGATCAGTGTTATCCTAGTCTGATATGCAAAAATGCACCACTTAGAGTTGTCCCTACAGAGCAGAAAGCATGGAAAATGGTCTTAGGAAAGAGAAGCAATGCCATCTGACTCTAAATGCAGTAACCAGACTCTCACTGTTCTTGATAAGTCCTTGGCACATACAGTCTTTTTAATGAACTCTGGGTTTCCCCCCACATTAAATGTTTCAGTTCAGAAATTTTTAATTTTTGGGGGTGGGTTTGGTATTATTTGTAAAAATATCCAAATTTTTATATTTAATTTTAATTGTTTATTTGCTTTTTATTTTTTACTTATTTTTAAAAAGTTTATTTCTTCATCTTTGAGAGAAACAGAGAGAATAAGTATGCCCATGCAGGACAGGAGCAGAAACCAGGAACCCCAAAAAGGCTCCACACTGTCAGCACAGAGCCTGACACCAGGGCTCAAACTCACAAACTCTGAGATCATGACCTGACCTGAAACCAAGGGTCAGGTATATAACCAACGGAGCCATCCAGGTGCCTCTATTCATTGGCTTTTAAATAAGACTTTAAAAAGCTGTTTTAGGTTCAAAGCAAAATTGAGAGGAAGGTCCGAGATTTCCCATATACTCCCCATTCCCACAAATGTATAGCTTCCTCTATGATCAATATCCCCCACCAAATGTCTAACTTTTTAAACTTCTTTTGTATGATTTTTCCAATTTGTCCTGACATTTATCTTCTAACCTAAAGCCTTCTCTGGGGTGAGAGGGGTTAGTTCCCTTTGTCTGTTCTACCATAGCCATTTGTTCATATTTCCATTGTGTCACTTCTCATGCTGTATTAGAATTATAGGATTACATACGCCACTTTTACTTGAAGACAAATTTTTATTTCAGTCAGCTTTGAAAAGATTGTACAGCAACTAATGAACTGGCCCCTCTAAATGTATAGCACAATATGGTTATGCCTATTGTCAGAAAGCCTCTAAACCAACAGAAATAGAAAATGCCTAGGTCATTCAATGCAGAGTTGGATGATAGTTGCATAATCTGAGGCAGAGGTTTGGTTCAGAAGTAGAGGGATCACATAAGCAAGAATTTCAGTACCCAAACACGGACAATAAGTTCATATGGTATTGCTTGTTAGGGAACATAATTTTCCCTACCTGGTGCTTAGGTTGTTTCTGGGCACCTTCATGTTTCTTGGCACCATTCCCACAGGAAGTATATAAACTCTTGAGAGACTTTTTTTTCAGATACTCTAATCTGGCTTTTCCTTTCCTCATGCTGACTGCAACACCACTGCTCTGGACACCCCAGCCCCAAGAAACAGGAAGGTTTCTGGGAACTTTGTTGTGACATCAGATTACACTTTGATGTAATCTTTTGTCTCTGTGTTACTCAGAACCATTTTGATGTTTGAGAAGATTTGGGTATAGAACAGGTCATTATCCATGAGTTTTATTTCCTCAATTACTCAGATCTAGTCTTTATCCTTTTAGACCTGGATCTAAGATAGAATTTAATGAATATATTTGTCTGTTCATTATAATTTGATGTTTTAATTCCTGTTATATTCACAGCTTCTGCCCACACCAAGTAAAGAGGATTGTATAGGGAGTGTACACCAGTGGGTGGAAATCCTTCCTCGTCAATTTTTTTTAGTTTATATAGACTAAAGTTGACAATGATATTATGTATTGCCTATCAACCAATAAAGATTTAACTGATCTGTATTCAAAGTAATACTGATGAACAGAATACAATTCCTTCCTTTAAGGAGTTTTTTATAACCACGTTAGGAAAAGAGTACCATAGATGGGGAGGGGATTAAGGTAATCTATGTGATCTGTACAATGTATACAAATACTGTAAAAGATAATGTGTGAGAAGAGTCAGTGCAGGCTAGACTAGTATAGAACATTTCCTGGAAAAAGTATGTGTAAATGATGAACAGAAGCAAACATTAACCTGTGTAGTGGTCTTTTTCCTCCGTTGGTTTTCTAATTGTAGGTCGTGAGGACAAATAGCATGAAACAGAAAGAATGACAGCACAACATAATTCATATGTTTGAGGAAACTATATAACTAGATAGTCAAGGTGAAGAGCACAGGCGTGGAAGAAAGGATTGGCAGGCAGCACATGGGCTGCTGTCCAATGTTCTGAACCACAGTTGGGTTTTTGTTTTCTTTTTCTCCTAACCCTTGCTGATTGATCTAACTCTTAGGTAAGCTGCACCAAGTGTGGACAGAGGTGTGGTGGGAGAAGTGGGAGAAGGGGAAAAAAGAGAGGGAGCATAAAATAAGAGATTTTTTTTCCGGTGGTATTGCCATTGAGAACTATGACAATTTTCGAATAATTACAGATATAGGAAAATAAACCACAAGTAATCTCAGACAAAATAATGAATAACTGTATTGGTTTTCTATTGCTGTATAACAAATTCTCACAAAGTTAGTGGCTTACAAGCAGCATACATTTATTATCTCACAGTTTTTGTGGGTCAGGATTCTGAGCCTTGCTTGGTTAGCTAGGTCTTTTCTCAGGGTCTCATGAGGTAAAAATCAAGAGGTTGACTGGGTTATATTCCTTCCTGGAGCTTGGGGTCTTCATGCTTATGTGTCTTTTGGAAGAATTTAACTTGTACTTCTTTGCAGTTTGTAGAACTGAGACTCCCACATTCCTGCTGGCTCTTAGCCAAAGGCCACTCTTAGATTCTAGGAGGCACTCACACTTCCTTGTCACATGGCCTCCTCCACAGACCCTTCAAATCTCCATAATTTTGAAAAGGACCTAGTATCCTTTAAAAGCTTATCTGATTGGGTCAGGCACACTCAGATAATCTTTTTGATTAATTTAAAGCCCACCAATTAGTAACCTAATCATAGGAATGATATCCCATCATATTCACAGGTTCTACCTTCACTCAGGGTGGGGGGGGGGATTATACAAGGAGGGTACACCAAGGTAGAGGAATATTGATTGGTCATTTTAGAATTCTGCCAATTACAATAAGCAAAGGAAAAATAAACTTGCACAACAATTTCTATATTAGGATTCTTTAGATAGCAAGTAGCTATGTTAACTTTAAATAACTTAAACTAAGGAGCACCTGGGTGGCTCAGTCAGTTAAGCATCTGACTTCAGCTCAGGTCATGATCTCATGGTTCGTGGGTTCAAGCTGTGCTGACAGCTAGCTCAGAGCCTGGAGCCTGCTTCAGATTCTGTGTCTCCCTCTCTCTCTGACCCTCCCCTGCTCACGCTGTGTCTTTCTCTCTCTCTCTCTCAGAAAAAAAAAAAAAAGTTTAAATGACTTAAGCTAAAAAGGAATTCATTGGCCACATAGTAGACTATTTTGCAGACTTCAAGCAAGAATTGAATAAGCAGCTATTGGGAGGACTGCATTCTAGAGAATCTCTAGAGATCTTAGTTAAGGACCGCTTCTTCAAAGGACTGATACCTGGTTCAAGTAATTTCTACTTTAGCTCAAAAGTATAAATTCTTGGGAGATAATTTAGGGATGGGTGTTTTCTAGATTAATCAAACACAACTTGAGATATGGTCTCATACTGTAGACATAGTTTATAGAAACTACTTCTGTATATTGAGTATAGTTATCAGAGAAATAGTAATCAATGTCAGATGTGAAGCTACCCCAAAAGGTGTGCTTACCACAAGTGAGGCAAAATGATACAGTGTTGACATATATTGACAATTATGTGTAGATAGCTGAGTAGAAATGATGTGATCAAAGTATTATTGTTGGTTAAGTTATATTAAAATACTCAAAAGTTTTCAGTGTTATAAATTTTTCTATTTTGATTAAACTGTTGCATTTTGGGGAGCACCTAGGTTCCTCAGTCAGTTAAGCAAGACTCTTGATATCCACTCAGGTCATGAACTCACAGTTTGTGAATTCAAACCCCTTGTTGGTTTCTGTGCTGGCAGTTTGGAGCCTTCTTGGGATTCTCTGCCTCTCTCTCTGCCCCTTCCCTGCTTGTTCATGCTTGCTCTCTCTCTCTCTCTCTCAAAAATAAATAAAACTTTAGAAAAAAACCTGTTGCCTTCTTAAATGATGTAATTTAAATAATACTTAGCCAGAGTCTATATAGTTTTATTTATTTTCAATAGTTTAAACATGTTTATAATAATTAGAAATCATTCCCACCTTGGAAATTGAAAGTGGGTGAGAAATACTCTTTTTTCCCCAGGATACTCTCACACTATGTCACATTTGTGAGATAGACTGAAAGGGTTAGACTAGTGGAAGTAATTTAAGAGAAGTTTTGGCATTGTGTGCCAATTACACTTGTCTTTGGAAACACCTCCTCTGCCACCATGCTTCAGCTTTTGACATGAGTGGGTTTGATGTTGCAGTTTTTGATATTCATAAGCAGTACTGGAAAATGACATACATTGTACTTTTGCTGAGATATGAGTTGGAGATGTGCACTGGGAGATTGAGGGGGAGTAGTGAGGTGCTTTGCTAGTGAGTGAGCATGGATGACTATACAGATCCTAAAAGTCTTATTTAAGCATTTATTTTGTTTCTACTGCTATTGTATATATTTTTTAAGATGGGAATTACTTGCAATGGTGATATTCATCTTGGTTTCATTAAAGTTCCAAGGTGTGTTTGTTTTTTAATATAATGACTTTATGTGCAGTTTAATATTTATATAATACTTAACAGATCAGAAAGCATTTTTCTATATAGGAACTCTCTTGATTATCACCATAATCCTTTGAGGCAACCAGATAAACCCTATTCAGAGGGAAGAACTCAGAAAGGGTTCAAATAGAATATACTAGATTCTGGAGCAGAATCCCTGGTCTGTTGACTTCTATCCCAATACCTTTTTCTTCAATAAAAGGATCCCTTTGTTTCTGTCTAAGTTGTGACTGCCAGCAAAAATAAAACCCCAGCATTAGCATACCTGTGAGCTCTCAATAAATATTCACTGTGATGTTTTGACCATTTTTTTCTCAATTGGGAGTCCACAGATCTTAGTTAAATGTAGAATCATCCTAGTAATGTTCTTCCTCCATGGGTTTTATTTCTAGAAGCTCTTTGAAGCACAAAGAAAATAGACTCATCCATTATAGTTATTTTTTAATTTCTTTCCAATATGGGCATCAGGGAGAAAAGACATTGAGCAGTAGAAAAGAAGTGATACAGAGCTAGTGACAGGCTGGGCCTTGGGGAATCCCTGGGAGTCCAACAATGCAAGACACCAGTCTTAATTAACAGAGAAGTGAATCATACACAGCCATACACATAGCTTAGTTATGTCTTCTATTCCTTTGTTAAAATAAAAAATACTAGACATGAGTGTACGTGTGTGGGGGAGTACTACTGGTGACAAGTTGCTCTGGAAGGCGCAATGATAGATGATGTTTCCTATACATATATATTTTTTAACCTTAACAGCCTTCTGGGCTCGTAGTCTTTTGATTCACAGCTGTGTTCTGCTAGTTGGTTGATGTGCCAGGTGTCTTTTTTATTAGTGAAAAACAATGGAAATATCAATGCAGCATCTCCATTTTGTACTGTTTAAAGATACAGTAATGACTATTTAAACATAATGTTGCTCAAGGGCTCTGAGGAGTCCTGAAAGTGTATTGTGTTCAGGATGTGTATAAATCCTAAAGGTGATACTGCACAGAGAAAAAATTTTGCCTGGGCAATAAACATATGCTTTAGTGTCCTTTGCATCATCAGATCCTTTGTATTAATGTCTTTTCCCTCATCTCCTTTCTTTACCACATTTGGTGTATATTTTGAAAAAAATGACTCTCCTTTTGAGGTGGTTTTTGTGATTTAGGGAAACCGTGTCTTTGATACTTTTTAATAGATCTATTGAAGAGAAAGATTATCTTGTAAACTAAATCACAATAAAAGAGTAGTAATTTCAGATAAATTTGCATTTAAAAGGGGAGGTCTAAACAACCAAGTTTTCTTGATCACTAGGTTATCCTTTCACAGATGATGAAATGGTCTCAGGAGAGGTCAGGAACTTACACAATTGGCAGAGGATGCAGGTGAGATTTGTTTTCTTCCAAAATCTGATATAATTTCATTGCCTAGAAACACTTGCCATAAAGGAAAGAATTTCTTATAGAGGGAATTATGGAATTTTAATATATAGGGTTGTGAAATCTTGTGAAGAACTCTCAGACCTCTTTGTGTTTACTTATCCTGCTCAAGGAAAACTCTACTGCCCAGGAAAAAAAAAAAAAACATTAGTTAAAAAAGCAAATCTTGTTTCGCTCTCTTCACTAGGGAGGGCTCATTGAGGGGGAAAAAGAGGTAGCCTTGGATAACATCTGTTCTGTGCTGTCCTAAGGTCCTCAGTTTTCTCCTTGCACGCATTTCCTCTGGTCCTAAATTTCCTGCAGCCTGGAGGAGTGCCTGGCTGTGCCCAGCATGGGGGAGTATAAAATAATCTACCAGTTATCTTTTGGAGGGAAGCAGAATCACTCTTTACCTGCCCATGAATAGAATTAGGGCTCAGTAGGAAGGAATGATGGGGAATGTGCAGTGCTTAAGAGTGTGGCATCTCCTATCAGCCAGACCCAGGTTTGAGCCCCGACTTTGCCATCTATTAGCTATGGGACCTCAGGCAAATTAATTACTGTCTTCACTTATGAGATGAGATAATATCAGAGCCTACCTCATAGGCTTGTTGGGTGGATTAAATGAGATAATGAATATAGTGTGCCTGACACAGCGGAAGTGTTTAATAAATGTTAGCAAATCTAACAATGCAGATTTAAATAACTTCTGTGTGAGCTCCATGTAATTGTTCCTTTCAGCCATACCACTAATGGTGTGGCCTGCTTCGAAATGGCATGCTCTGATTGGAGAAAAAGAAATGAAGAAGGAGTGTGTGTGTAAGGGAGAGGGGTATATCTGGCTAGACAGCACATAGATGCTAATATAACCGGTGGCCTCAGAAAAGCCTGGATATCCTTTTCTTGAACAAAAACCTATTAAAGAAATTCTGCACAGCTGTACTCTGGGAAGGTGAATGTGCTATTTCCTGCAGCCCTGGCTGCTCACTTCATGTTGTAGGGGTAGCTCAGCCCCCACTTTGCCTGTCTCTGCAGGACTGTCATTGTGTGATTCATAACTCAATATTAACCACAGACGAGGGAGGAGTGGATAGGGGAATTTTCTTTCATGTGACATAAAGTAACTGGGATCAGAGCTTTTCTATAGAAGCATTAATTACCCTTGTCAGTCTAACCAAGAACAAATTTTAATTCAACCAAGGATCATGGTATTTCATTGGCATCCAGTGAATGTGCGATGAAGGTTTTGCCATTTATCCATGAGTATAATAAATGTAGAGTCTCTCGTGATTTATGTTTTCCCCGTTTTCTGTTTAAACTAGTATGATATCTATTAATAATAAGTACACAATTCTGGAATGTGAGACTGGAGGAAGGTTATTACTGACAAGACTAGATTATCAGTGTGTAAGTTTTTTTGAGATTTCTCAGATCATTGCTTCTCTTACTCGTTTTTATTCTCATTTCCCTTTATTGATTGTGGGAACTAATTGAAGATAAGAATTGGAAAGAGCCTGAGAGATTATCTAACTTATCATAAGAACAAGTTGTGAAAGACTAAACTTTGGTGGGTGCCTTCATTAGTTCTTGTCTTTGATATGGGTATTTTACAACTTTGCCAGAATAAAACTCCTAAAAAGATTGATAGAATGCAAATAATTCCCGTCCATAGAAATGCATCTGATAGAGTGCAGTTGATTACTAATCTATGGCTATAGGTCAGTTGTACTAATCTTGCCATTTATAAGTTCATTTATATATAAATTCCATTTATAAAAAAGTCAGCATCTGACTATGGTTATGTGGCACTTTGAGTTCTCTTTTGAATTAGTTGTAATATCTTACTAGTTCCCTCATTAAAATATGGGACACATGTTCATTTTGTACCTGTATGAATAACATGATTTTACCTTCTAAAAAATAATGCTTTAATACTATAGATGATGAAACAAACAAAACATGAATTATACAAAACATGAATTATACAAACATTTTGTCATAGTTGGATTCAAATCCATGTCTCCTGACCCAACTATAATTTATTCCCTGGATTCTTCCCCAGTCTATTCCCTACATTCTAACCTTAAAGTGTCTTGGTCCTTCAATGTCTGACCATGTCTCCATTGTACAATTAATTGATGGCTTGAATATCTACTTGGAACATAGCTTGTTTCCCCCAATCACATGTGTAGCAATCGCTTGGTTTAAGGTGGTAAGGGTGATTATGGTGTATGCTCTGAGGAGTTCTTGACATCCTGTCTGCCTGTTCCTCCACACTACCTCCCCAGACTACTCAAAATACATCTCTTCATCTGACTCTCACTGACACTTTGGTGAGTACCAATGACCATCATTTACTTGGCCAGAAGGTACTCACCCTAAATAAAATATAAATATTCTTGGAAAGAAGAAGTATAGTACTGTATACAAATTAGTTCATTGAATTATTTCCTGTTTAAACTCTAGGTGAATAAAAGTTGATAAAAGAGAAGAATGACTTAAAGGATGTGGGGATTTGATGTTGGGGAGAGGCTTGTTTTGTTATACTCATGATCTCTTCATATCTGGTCTATAGTTGTGGTATTGGAGAGAACTGGATTCTACTCTCATCTCTCTTGATCCCTTAACCATGGCACCTCTCTGTGTATTTCTTCTTTCACACAAGCTAAACTTAGTGGTGAGAGTTTTCCTAAGACTAAAGGTGATGGTTGTTGGAATCTCTCAGATTTATATCTGATAATTTCAATTTAATTTGCAAAGTCATACTTTATTTTACTAAGGATAAAAAAAAACACCTTTTTTCTCAAGGGTTATAATTTTAGACCTTTCTCTCTTTTATTTTTTTATTTTTTTATAATGTTTTATTTATTTCTAGGAGAGAGAGAGAGACAGAGAGAGACAGCATGAGCAGGGGAGGGTCAGAGAGAGAGGGAGTCACAGACTGAAACAGGCTCCAGGCTCTGAGCTGGCAGTCAGCAGAGAGCCCGATGCGGGGCTCGAACCCGCGAACCACGAGATCATGACCTAAGCGAAAGTCGGACGCTTAACCGACTAAGCCACCCAGGCGCCCCTAGACCTTTCTCTCTTTTAACCCATTCAGCATTAACACTTTCTTATATGCATCTGTTTAACTTTGGTGCCTAATCCTGTCCTATAAGCTTTCTTAATGGGTCTACCAATAATATATTATCATTTCCCTAGATTCCAGCTTTCTATCTAGTCATTGAAACAGGTATCTATCAGATTATTTAAACTCAGTTATAATCAACGCTAGTCATACATAGACAAATACTGGTGAAGCTTCACTTATTATGGTACTCTATAACACATTTTGGAGGTCCTTAATTTGTACACACTCTGGGCTTTCTGAATATGCTTATACTCTAGTGAGTACCTACCTTTCTGTTTTCCAGGGTCAACCTTAAATTTTTTAACTAACTTTCTTCCTTCCCTTTTTGTTATGTTCTTTTTTCTCCTCTCCCTCCTTCCTTCCTTCCCTCGTCGACTAAATATTTGCTAAGTTCCTAATGTGCAGCATTTTGCTAGAGTCCATGGAATATGCTGTAATACCTAAATTAAACATTTTTAAGTCCAAGATTTAGAGGTTACATATACTTAGTGTGTACAAAAAACCCAGTTTTGCCTGGAGATGGTTTTTGTTTTGTTTTTGTTTGTTTGTTTGTTTGTTTGTTCTGTAGGAAAATGTGGAGAACATTGTTTGAAATGCCTATCATTTAGAAAATTTAAACTTTTAATTTAACTTTTTATTTTTTCAAATGTTTATTTTTGAGGAGAGAGAGAGGGAAGAAGAGAAATAGAGAATGCATGAGCAGGGAGGGACAGAGACAGAGGAAGACAGAAAATCTAAGTGGGCTCTGTGCTATAGGGCTCAAACTCAATGAACTGTGAGATCATGATCTGAGAAGAAATCAAGAGTCAGATGCTTAACCAATTGAGCCACCCAGGTGCCTGTATCATTTAGAAAATTTAGATAGAAGGCTATCTTTAGGTTGGGTCATGACAAAATGTAACCTTTGAACATGATTAATGATCACTAGTTTTGGTATGTTTTTAAAAAATACTAATGGCTGTGATAGTGATAAATATATACATTTGGAGAAAGAACCTCTGATACTGATATTTAGATATTAGGCTCTTCAGGGCGGGACTCAAATTGAGCTATATCAGCTATATTTGACTCTTCCTTTGTCATTGTGGAGAAATTCACAAGCACTACAAGTTAACCCTTGGTAAGTCTTGTCTGTATTTCATGGTTTTGGTTTTTGTTTCTTGTTGTTGGCTTCTGTGGGTTTTTGCTTTTTTTGTGTGAAACTACCTTTTATTAAGCTGTTTCATGAGATAAATTATAAGAATGGGTGCTGCTAGTTGTGGAGAAATTGGAACCCTCATACATTGCTGGTTAGAATGTAAAATAGTACATTTGGAAAACCAGTTTGGCAGTTCCTCACAATGTTAAACATAGACTTACCATATGACTCAACAATTTCATTCCTAGGTCTATACCCAAGAGAAGAGAAAACATATGTTCACACAAAACTTGAACACAAATCTCCATAGCAGCATTATTTATGGTAGCCAAAAAGTAGAAACAACGCAAATATCCATCAATTTATGAATGGATAAATAAAATGGACTATGTCCATACAATGGACTATCATCTGGCAATAAAAAGGAATCAGTTATTGATACATGCTACATTATGAATGAACCTTGAAAATATTATGCTCAGTGAAAGAAGCCACTTACAAGTGACTGCATATTGTATGATTCCATTTATATTAAATCTCCAGAATAGGTAAATCCATAAAAAGAGAAAATAGATTAGTGGTTGCCTGTGGCTCTGGGTGGGATGAAATTAAGACTGCTAATGGATAAATTTATTTCAGGGGTGATGAAATGCCCTGGAATTAGATTGTGATGATGGTTGCACAGTTCTGTGAATATACTAGAAACCAAAGAATTATGTACTTTATTTTTTTTTAAGAATTATGTACTTTAAACCATAGATTTTCTTATATGTGAATTATATCTCAGCAATGCTGTTTAAAAAAAAAAAAAGATTCCAGGAAAGATGGTGGAGTACGAGAACCCTAAGCTCACCTTTTCCCATGGATACAACTAGATAACACTCACATCAGTGTAAATAACCCAACCCAGAAAATGACTCAAAGACTGACAGAACAGAGTATGCACCACTAAATGTAGAGAAGAGGCCACTTTGAAGAGGGTAGGAAGGAAAGAGATGTGATCTGGAGCTAAATGGACTCATGGACTTGTCCACTGCAGGGAGGGATGTTGTGGATGTGAAGAGAAGAAACAGACTCCAAGCATTTTGGTCAGAGGAAGGACAAAACCCTCATCCTCTAATATTTGGGTTTGAAAACCAGAGAGATCATATTTTGTGAGTTCTTACCTTCAGTGGGGCTTAACACCTGGAACTTCAAAAATTACTGGGCTCAGCTCTGGGAGAATTGGGAAGGCAGAGTCCCTTCCTTTAATGGGACAGCACAAGCACAACAAATAACCCCACTGAGATACAGCATAGAAGCAGCAGTTTGAAAACTGCCTGGGGTATACAAAAGGGAGATTTGTTTACTATTCTCAAGAGCATAGGCTGGAGGGACAGGGATCATTGGGATACTTCTCCAGGAACAAAAGAGCTGACAGGTGCCATTTCACTACCCACCCCACCCCCCCAGTCTACATACACAGACACCTACAGGAACCAGCACAGCAACAATACTCTCCATCTAACTTTCTAACACTGTGCACTCTACCCTCTTGTCCTCCTGCAGACTTACCCCCTCCAGTATATGCACTTGGCCAGAGCCTATCCAAAGCAGTGCTACAAGTCTGGCAGTGTGCAAGCAGCCCCAACAGGGGCTAGCAGCACTCCAAAGTGACTCCTGCCCAGGTGAGAGGAGAAAACAACCACACATATTAGTCAAATTGAGCACCAAAAATGGGCTGGTTCTGAAACCAGCAGAAGTTTCTCAGGGTACAATACAGGGAAAATACCCTGCAGTTTGGTGCTATTGCATCCATGGCCAACTCCTTGTCTGACTCAGCTCAAACCCAGTGTTGCCCCAGACATGCCCAATAACAATACAGGGACCAAATCCTACCCAAAGAGGCAAAAGAGCCATTAAAGACAATTGCATTGAAGACAAAAGTGGCTCAGCCACAACAGTAGGGCACACATAATACACATAGGAAACACCCCTGAAGTGCCAGGATCTGGTGAACATGACATTGTTCTGTAGAGCACTATAGGATGTCTTCTTCATAAGGCCATTATTTTCAAGAGCAGAAAACATAGCTGACTTTCCTAACACATAGACACAGACACAGAGAGTTAGATAAAATGAGAAGACTATGTCCCAAAGATACAGAAAATTAGATATATGAGGCTACAATGAAAGAATAGGAAAAAAATCATAGCAAGATAGCTAAATTAAAATAATATGCCTGACAGAGAATTTAAAGTAAGGATCATAGGGGCACCTGGGTGGTTCAGTCAGTTAAGTGTCTGACTTTGGCTCAGGTCATGATCTCCTGGCTCATGAGTTCAAGCCCAGCATCAGGCTCTGCACTGTGCAGAGCCTGCCTGAGATTCACTTTCTCTCCATCTCTCTCTGCCCCTCCCCAACTTGTGCTTTATCTCAAAATAAATAAAACTTAAAAAATAACAGAATGACCATAAAGATATTTACAAGACTTGAGAAATGAGTAGAGGACCTCAGTGAAACCCTTAGCAAAGAGAAAGAAAACCTAAAGAACTAATCAGAATGATGAACTAAAAAATTAATGATACATTAGATGCAATAAAGACTAGACTAGAGGATGTGGAAGAACAGATCAGTGACATGGAGGACAGAGTAATGGAAAGCAATCAAGCTAAACAGGAGAAAAATAATAATAAAAAATGAAAAGAAATTTGAGGAACTTAGTGACACCATTAAGCATAATAATATTCATGTTATAGAGATCCCAGAAGGAGAAGAGAGAAAAGTGGGCAGAAAACTGCTTTGAAGAAATAATAGCTGTAAGCTTTCTGAATGTGAGGAAGGAAACAGAAATCTAGATCCAGGAGGCACAGAGAGCTCCCAAGAAAATTAACCCAATGAGGTCCACACCAAGACCCATTGCAATTAAAATGGCAAAAAGTAGTGATAATATGATAATTTCAAAACTAGCAAGAGAAAATAGTTACATACAAGGGAAATTCCATAAGTCTATCAGCTGATTTTTCAGCAGAACTTTTCAGGCCAGAAAGTGACATAATATACTCAAAGTTCTGAAAGGAAGAAAACCAGCAGCCAAGAATACTCTATCCAGAAAAGCTATCATTCAGAATAGAAGAGAGAAAGAATTTCTCAGGCAAATATAAGTATAAAGGAATTATGATCACTAAACCAGCCCTACAAGTAATATTAAGGGGAGACTCTTTGAGTGGAAAGGATAGACCATAATGAGGAGTAAGAAAAGGAGGAAATACAAAAGCAGTAAAATTAAGTATATCTATAAAAACTAGTGAAGGGATTCACAAAGAAAAGGATATGAAGTATGACACTATATACCTAAAACGTGGAGGGGAGAGGAGTAAGGAATAGTTTCAAACTTAAGCTACCATCAACTTTAAATATAGACTGCTGTATGCATAAGATGTTATATATAGATGTAATGGTAACCACAAATCAAAAATGAGTAATAGATACATAAAAAATGAAGAGAAAGGAATACAAGTATATCATTAAAGAAAGCAATCAAACTGTGAGAGAAGAAAGCAAGAGAAGAAAGGAACAGAGAACTCCAAAAACGACCATAAAACAAATAATGAAATGGCAGTAAGTACACATCTATCAATAATTACTTTGAATATAAATGGACTAAATACTTTAATCAAAATACATAGGGTGACAGAATGAATAAAAACGCAGAAGCCATCTAAATGCTGCCTACTACAGACTCATTTTAGACCTAAAGACATGTGCAGATTAAAAGTGAAAGGATAAAACAGCATTATTCATGCAAATAGAAGTGAAAGGAAAGCTGGGTAGCAATATTTATATTAGACAAAATAAACTTTAAAACAAAGAGTGTAACAGGAGCCAAATAGTACACTATATAGTCATAAAGGGAACAAACCAACAAGAAGATACAACAATCATAAATATTTATGTACCCAACATGGAGCACCCAACTGCATAAAGCAGCTAATAACAAACATAAAGGAAATAATCAATACTAATACAGTAATAATAGGGGGCTTTAACACCCGACTTATGATAATGGATAGATCATCCAAACAGAAAATCAACAAGGAAACAATAGCTATGAATGACACATTTGGGCCAGATGGATCTAACAGATATATTCAGAACATTCCATCCTAAAACAACAGAATGCACATTATCTGCAAGTTCATATGGACCACTATGCAGAGTAGATCACATATTAGGCCACAAGACAAATCTCAAAAATTTAAAAAGAATTAGTCATACCATACATCTTTTCTGACCACAATGTTATGAAATTATATATCAGCCACAAGAAAAAAAAAACTAGAAAGAACATACTTACATGGAGGTTAGATAACATGCTACTAAAAAATGAATGTGTCAACCATGAAATCAAAGAGTAAATCAAAAAATTCATTGTAGACAAATGAAAATGAAAACACAATGGTCCAAAATTTTGATGCTGCAGCAAAATCTGTCTTAAGAGGGAAGTGTATAGCATTACAGGCCTACCTCATGAAGCAAGAAAAATCTCAAACAACCTAATGTTACACATAAAGGAGCTAGAAAAAGAAGAACAAACAAAACTCTAGCAGGGAGGAGGAAATAATAAAGATTAGACTAGCAGAAATAAATGAAAGAGAAACTGAAAAAATAATAGAACAGATTTGATGAAACCAGGAACTAGTTCTTTGAAACAATCGAGAAAATTGATAAACCTTTAGCTAGACTCATTTTAAAAAACGTCAAAAACATAAATAAAAGAGGAGCAATGACAACGAACACCACACAGAGATACAAGAGATTATAAGAACGTTTTGAAAAATTATATGCCAACAAATTGGACAACCTAGAAAAATGGATAAATTCCTACAAACATAAACTTCCCAAAACTGAATCAGGAAGAAATAGAAAATTTGAACGCACTGATTACCAGCAATGAAATTGAATCAATAATAAAAAAACTCCCAACACTCCAAAGTTCAGGACCACACAGCTTCACAGGTGAATTCTATCTAACATTTAAAGAAGAATTAACACCAATTCTTCTGAAACCATTCCAAAAAATAGAAGAGGAAGGCAAGCTTCCAAAATCACTCTATGAGACCAGCATTACTCTAATACCAAAACCAGATAAGGACACTACAAAAAAAAAAAAAAGAGAGAGAGAGAGAGAACTTTAAGCCACTATCTTTGATAAACACAGATGTATAAATCTTCAGCAAAATAGCAAATCAAATCCAAAAATATATTATAAAAATCATTCACCACAATGGAGAAAAAGCATTCATTGATGTAGAACATCTATTCACGATAAAAACCCTCAAGAAAGTAGATTTAGAGGAAATATACCTCAACATAATAAAGGTCATATCTGGAAAACCCACAACTAATGCAAGCAATGGTGAAAAACTTGAGAGCTTTTCCCTGAAGATCAAGAACAATATAGGAATGTCCACTCTTTCCACTTCTATTCAATAGTACTCAAAATCATAGCAGCAGCAATCAGAAAAGAAAAAGAAATAAAAGGCTTCCATATTGACAAGGAAGAAGTAAAACTTTCACTATTTGAAGATGACATGATACTTTATGTAGAAAACCAGTAAGACCGCCAAAAAAAAAAAACTACTAGAGCTAATAAACAAATTCAGTAAGGTCACAGGATACAAAATCAATATAGAGAAATCCATTGCACTTCTATACACTAATAACGAACCAACAGAAAGAGAAATTAAAACAATCCCATTTACAAAGATAATAAGATACCTAATAAACTTAACCAAAGAAATGGAAGACGTGTACTCAGAACTATAAAACATTGATGGGAGTGCCTGGGTAGCTCAGTTGGGCTGTGCATCTGGCTCTTGATTTTAGCTCAGGTCATGATCCCAGGATCATGAGATTAAGCCCTTTGTCAGGCTCTGTGCTGAGCATGGAGCCTGCTTAAGATTGTCTCTCTGTCTCCCTCTCCCTAGTGTGGGCTCTTTCTTTTTTTCTTTCTTTCTTTCTTTCTTTCTTTCTTTCTTTCTTTCTTTCTTTCTTTCTTTCTTTCTTTCTTTCTTTCTTTTCTTTCTTTCTTTCTTTCTTTCTTTCTTTCTTTCTTTCTTTCTTTNCTTTCTTTCTTTTCTTTCTTTCTTTCTTTCTTTCTTTCTTTCTTTCTTTCTTTCTTTTCTTTTCTTTTCTTTTCTTTTCTTTTCTTTTCTTTTTTCTTTCTTTTCTTTCTTTTCTTTCTTTTCTTTCTTTCCTCCCGTTCTAAAATATAACAAACAAACAAAGAGTGATGAAAGAAATTGAAGATAATACAAACAAATGGAAAGATATTCCATGCTCATGGTTTGGAAGAACAAATATTATTAAAATATTCATTCTGCCCAAAGCAATTTACAGATTTAAATCAATTTCCATCAAAATATCAAGGCCATTTTTCACACAGCTAAAATAAAGAATCCTAAAATTTGTATGGAAACACAAAAGACCCCAAATAGCCAAAGCAATCTTGAAAAAGAAGAACGAAACTGGAGATATGACAATCCCAGATTTCAAGATATACTGCAAAGTTGTACTAATCAAAACAGAATGGCCACTGACACAAAAATATACACATAAATCAATAAAACAGAATAGAGAGACCAGAAATAAACCCACAATCACATGACCAATTAACTTTTGATCAAGGAGGCAAGAATAGGCAATGGGAAAAAGAGAGTCTCTTCAACAAATGGTGTTGGGAAAACTGGACAGAACATGCAAAAGACTGAAACTGGACCACTTTCTTACATCATACACAAAGATAAACTCAAAGTGGACTAAGGACCTAAATGAAAACATAAAAATCCTAGAAGAGAGCACATGCAGTTATTTCTCTGACATCAGCTGTAGCAGCATTTTTCTAGATTTATCTCCTCAGGTAAGGGAAACAAAAGCAAAAATGAACTATTGGAACTTCATCAAGATAAAAATAGCTTTATAGCAGAGGAAACAACAACACTAAAAGACAACCTACTGAAGATACTTGCAAATAACATCTGATAAAGGGTTAATATCCAAAATATGTAAAGAGCTTACACAACTCAAGACCAACCACCCTAAATAATTCAATTAAAAATGGGCAGAACATAAACAGACATTCTTCCAAAGAAGACATATAGGTGACCAACAGACACATGAAATGATGCTCAACATCACTCATCATCACAGAAATGCAAATCAAAGTCATAATGAGATATCACCTCATACTTTTCAGAATGGCTAAAATAAAAAACACAAGAAACAACAAATGTTGGTGGAATGTGGAGGAAAAGGAACCCTAGTATGCTCTTTGTGGGGATGCAAACTGGTGCAACCACTGTGGAAAACTGTATAGAGTTTCCTGGAAAAAAAATAGAATTACTGTATGATCTAGTAATTCCACTACTAGGTATTTATTTACTCAAAAAAAAAAAAAAAAACCAAAAACACTAATTCAAAAACACTAAAACAAAACTCTTATGTTTATTGGAGCATTATTTACAATGGAAGTAACTCAAATGTTGATCAATAGATGAATGGGTAAAGATGTGGCATATATATACAATGGAGTATTACATCCCTTACAGCTATAAAAATGAATGAAATCTTGCCATTTGCAACAACATGGTTGGATCTAGAGGGTATCATGCTAAGTTAAATAAGCCAGCTACAGAAACTCAAATACCATTCTACTCATTTGTGGAATTTAAGAAACAAAAGACAGAAAAAAGACACAAATCAAAAAATAGACTCTTACCTCCAAGGAACAAACTGATGGTTACCAGAGTGGAAGCGGGTTGGGAGAAATAGGTGAAATAGGTGAAGGAAATTAGGAGTAGAGTTAAGATAAGCACTGAGTAATGTACTGAATTGTTGTATGACTGTATTGTACACCTGAAACTACTATAACACTGTTAACTACACTGGAATTAAAATTTTACAAAAGACTTAAAATGATTTAAAAGAATCTTTCAGGAAAATATGCTTAAATGAAAAAAATCTGTAATATATGGATTTATTTATGTACTAGGACCAAGAATAGTATCATATATAAAGTATATAGTATATAAAGTATAGTAAATAAATAGGGTATTGTGTGTGTGTGTGTGTGTATGTATGTATGTATTAGGAAGCCAAATAAATATTGGTCTGGCAAACTGGAAATTTGAATTTGAGATCCTAAGGAATTCTAGGTGGTTTCTCTTTAAAGGATTTGGAAATTCAGTAGATTGTGGAGTTAACATCAGCAGTTGACTTTTCCTGCTGGGGTGCTTAGGCAGCTCAATTGAGTAAATGTCTGACTCTTAAATTTGGCTCAGATCATGTTCTCATGGTTTGTGAGTTCAAGCCCTGCATCTGGCTCTGTGCTAACAGTGTGGAGCCTGCTTGGGATTCAATCTCTCTTTCTCTCCCTGCTCCTCCTGCACTCTCTCTCTCTCAAAATAAATAAATAAGCTTTAAAAAAGAAGTAAAAAATGAGTTTACTTTTACTGCTATCAGTTACTAGCTGTGACTCCTGGCTTTTGTTTTCATTTTTCTAGAAATAACCATAATGATGTCCCACAGTTGGGCATGGAGGGGGGTGGGAGGACAGGGAAGAGACAGAGAATGAGCCTGATATGTAGCAGGTATATTATTATTTTATTACTAGGGTTGTCATTTCCTTTATCCAGGAGAGCACAGCTTTATTGCTATGTGTGAAATTGAGAATTTGTGTTTAGGATAAGGAATACATTTAAAAAGCCATAGAGACACTTGGCATGTAGCTCTGTTGTGTCTAAAAACAAATCCCTTTTTTCTTTAGGCAAATCATGTCTTTAGTGAAGTCAATTTTTTAATTTTTGCATTTGCAAAGTATGCATTTTTTTGCATTACAATACTTCACTATGAAAGGACTTTTTAGGAACAGTTTTAAAAAACATCAAGAACTACTGAGATGAAATACAAAATTGAATGTTAACTAACTTGAATGTAAAATCTTGAAAGAAAGATACAAAATCAAGAGTTATATGATTAAAAGGCAACTGAATTTAGTTATTTTTTGAAAGAAAGAATTATCAGTTTAAAACTAAAAAACAAAGCTGTAATTAAATAATAGTAATCAATAGTAATAATATCCCTCTGAGATGAAAGGAATTTAGGAACTCGGTGAGGGAATAAGGTGCAAAAAAGGCAAGACAGAGAGTTTCAAAGGGATAGTGAGAAAGATAGAGAACGACACTAATGTGCCCAAAGATTCTGATTGCTGAAATCCTAGGACATTTAATAATGTTACTAATTAGATCAAAGCTTAAAAAGCACAAATCTTTGAAGCATACATGGTTTTGAAGACTGTACTGTTTTTCAAACATGAATAAAGAGCTTTACTTAAGAATGTAGTAGCTGTTGCCATTCATCTCTGGAAAGAACAATAGACACAAGTAGAATTATGTTTTTCTACATCAGAAGCCTGAACAATTTTCTATTTTAAAATCCAAAGTTATACATATTTTCATATGTATATGATAGACTGATTTGATATCTAGGTTGATTAGTTGACATTACTAATAAGACAGGATTTTGACACTAACCTAGGGCATTAATTTCACATAGAGCTTTCTTTTCAGTAGTCATAGAGATAGATGTTCTTAAGCTTAGCTAGAAGCATCACAAATAGGTGTTTATAGACTCGGGCTAGAGGAGAAAGTATGAAAGAGTCATGCATTCACTCAGCAAATACTTATTGAACACCTACTGTGTTTTTGGTACTATATTCACTCATGCTACGAAACACTGTCCTTGACCTGAAGAAGCCCTATCAGAACAAATAGAATTAAGTAAGGCTATTGTGGGCTAATAACAGAGGTAGGTTTTGTGGGGACACCATGAAAGGGGTTGTTTATTGTGGAATACAGTAGAAAAGGAGAATAATTGGGGGGCCTACTTTATTTTTTAAATTGTTCTATGTTTGTGTCAAGAAGATAGGTTACTTGATGATGGAGGGGAAGTTGCATGGATACTTCTCTTTTATCCCCCACAGAAACCTCGCATAATCCTAAATTCATAATAAATGGTCAGTATATAAACTGAATAATTTTTGTAAGTATCAATCACTTATTTAAATCTTAGTGGGTTTTTTTTTTTCTTAAAGTGGCTATCTTTTTTAAAAACAGATTTTTTTAAAAAAATCAAGCAAGAGAATGAACATGGTCAGGGTGACTCCTGCAAGCTAAGGGTGGTTGTGTGAGCAGAAATTAAGGCAAACATAATAATCTTAAATTTTAATTTATGTTAAATTTACCCTTATTTTAATATCAACCTTAGAACCTTATAGATACCATCTTCAAAGGTTCATTTTCTTTCTGCTAATTTTTTGATGAACTATATAGATAACAGAGAATTAACTCTGAGCACTACCTACGAGGTTGGAAGCAGTCCAGACTTCATAATACTGGGTCTCTGATAAGAAAAGAAAAAAGGCAGCCAAGAAGATGCAATGTAGAGTAAAGCAGTTTTAGTCAACTGTAGGGTGGGTATCAACTCTCGTGAACACATTTATGGATTGAACGATTCCAAACTACCATTTCATTCTCACAGTTGCCACCAGATGGATTGTCCAGTTCCTCCTACTCTGTATTAAACAACATATCTAATAAATATTCAACACTTAGCACATGCAAAATACACTTGTTGAGCCTCCCTAACAGCCGCTAATGAGGACATTAGCTTTCAATTAACTATATAAAGCTTTGGGTTTGGACAAGAACATTCATTCAGCACAAGCATCAATTTGTAGATCATTATAGGACATTAGTTGGTTGCTAGACAACCACATGTCCTAGCAGATTTTAGGCTGAGCTCCAGTGATAAGCAGGGATCCAATATTTCATCTCTTAAATTATATCTTATCTTTTTCACTTCAACTATTCTAAAAACTTTGCAAGTCTCCTATGTAGTCCTCCAGTCATTTGAGGGAAGCAGCTACTAAATTCAAATGACGAGGTAGAATACGAAAGAGTAGAATATCTACCTTGAATGTAGAAGTAGAAATGTTAGTGTAGCTTGAGGCTGGTGACAATCTCAGCCGAACTGCCAAGAGGACTGTCACATGAGGCAGATAAATCTGCTTACCATCAGGTGTGATTATACAGCTTAATGTTAGCTTCTTCTTTGGATTTACTAGAGTTTCTTGATTATTAAGTAAACATCTTATATGAGAAATATGATTTATATTTTCAGTAGCTGATATTTTGTTTCATTATATATGAGTGTTTTCTATAAATATGTCTGTGATATTACACTGGAACTAATATGATGAATAGAAATAATATAAATATTTACTAAAGCAAATTGTTCCACTTCAATGACCTATTTAGTTAAGGGCATCTACAAGTAAATCTTAAAAAGTAGATCTCTCAGACTGATAAAATGGCCCCAACAGAGAGTTGGCAAATTGGAAAGGAGCAAATGACTTGTTCTGTATTACATATATATCTGAGTTGGAAATTTTTGTGAGTCTTATCTTTAGAGTTCCAGTCATGGTTATGGCCTTTGGAATTGTTCTATAGTCTATTATATTGATTGCATGAAGCAGGCTATGAGACCTGTCTGTTCCTTCCCTGTTGTTATGGGTTAAGCACACCCCCCTCCAAAAGTTCATATATTGAAGTTTTGACTCTAAGTATCTCAAAACGTGACCTCTTTGGGAAATAAGGTGGTGCAGATGTAATTAATTAAGATGAAATCATACTGGAGAAGGGCAGATCGCTAATACAGTATGACTGGTGTCCTTATAAAATGGGGAAATTTGGGGGTGCCTGGGTGGCTCAGTTGGTTAAGTGTCTAACTTTAGCTCAGATCATGATTTCACAGTTTGTGGGTTCAAGTCCTGCGTCAGGCTCTGTGCTGACAGCTGAGAGCCTGAAGCCTGCTTCAGATTCTGTGTCTCATTCTCTCTTTGCACCTCCCCCACTTGTACTCTGTCTCTCAAAAATAAAAATTATAAAAAATTTTAAAATAAATAAATAAAATGGGAAAATTTGGACACAGACATAACAGGGAAAACACCATGTGAAGGTGAAAGCAGAGATCGGAATGATGCTTCTATAAGCTAAGGAACACCAATGTTTCCTAGCAAATACCAGAAGAGATTTGGAGGCATAGAACAGATTCTTTCTCAAAGCTCCAGGAAGAAAGCAGCCCTACCAACACCTTGGTTTAGCTTCCAGGACTGTGAGACAATCAATTTCTGTTGTTTAAATCACCCAGTTTGTGTTACTTCCCTGTGGCAGCCCAAGTGAACTAATACACCTCTAGTAGTAAAGTGAGCAGATAACCATTCACTTCTGGGATAGCCAATTCTCCCAAATGTCCTGCACAGAGATAAGGCCTCAAGCTACTGGCCATACAATATCTTCAAAATGTAGAGGAGATACAATCAATAGACTTAAATGCTACTATGAATTCATTTGTGTCATCCATCAGTAATACAGCCCTTGTGGCTTATCCATAGCAAATTCATTCCAGCAAATGATTTTCAATGATATCAAAAGAAGCCACCCCTTCTATTCATTTTCAGAAGCATGTGCCAGCACTCCCTAAAACCTGTACTGATCTCATTCCAATAGCCGCCTCTTCTTTGAGGGAGCAGAGAAGGACCTGATAAAAGCCCAATTAAAGAGGTTTGCCATTGACTGGGGCACTTTTCCAGACAGAACTAAAAGCACCTGATACATCTTCCGTCCATTAGGGTAAGCCACACCTGCCAGAGGCTCATCAGCAATTAAAAGTTACAAGACACTAAATGTCCCCAGTGGGTCCTGTATAGGTGAGAGACAAACACATACTTCCCTGGAGAAATGCAGTGAATTATGATGCTCTTCACATTTGATACCAGGCTGTGGTTGAGTTCCATGTTTATTTATTGCCAGTATTCTTTCTATCCGATACTGGTATCCATTCATCATATACAGTAAATGCTTAGTAACATTTGTTAATAGAATCAATGGATGGATAAATAAATAGAACTAAGTCCCCAGAAGTGGGTTCTGGCTTCACTCTTAAGCTTTACCTAGACCCCGTGATTGGGCATTAGAACTATGTCACTGATCCCACTGTCTTACTCACAAAATAAAGTTCCGATGTATTCTGATAAAATACTATTTCTCCTTGCCGCAGGCTTGACTTCTTATCTCTTGCTTGGCATCAAGTTGTACCTCATTCGTCAAAATCCATCTTGCTCAGTGATCCATTTAACAGATATCAGGGGCTAGTGTGTTTACTCAACTGTAAAAATAAGTTTTATACATTGACTAAAAATTGGTGGACACGTAAGCTGTAGCACAGATTGAGGATCACTAATTTTTTTGGGATTCAGATTCATTTATCACCCCTAAGGGTCCCTTCGAACCCTTTCAGTTCGTGTTATCAATTAACGACTCTAATCATTGCCATATGTGTATTCAGGTATCAGCATAAACACACACACTCAGCATCATTCTCTACACTAAAGCAGCAACTATACAGACTGGAGTTCAGGATTCACAACTGTGATCCTCAAAGGGCAGCAGTGAATTAGCAGGTGTATAATTCCAGCAACTTTTTCTGGTTATTCTAAATAGGATATAAATTGCATTTAGCTATTTCCTCTCCTGATCTAAAGAACTAGAATTCTTATAATTCTCTCCTTTGTCATAATTAGTGATAGTGCCCTTCATTTGAAGGACAGAGTGACATAGATTTATGGGACAACAGAGGTCAGGCTGTGCCAGCCTTTGAATACAACAGAGATGACCTATCATCAGTGAAGAGGTTTACTCTTGTCTGTCCAGTGGTCAGCAGGGGTTTTTACTCATCTAATTTACACATTCTCATTTGTTATCTTTTAAAATCATACTTTGTAAGGCTTTAGCCTGAAGTTGGAGGATGGAGGGGTGGGGGGTGAGCTATGGCCTGGACTAAAGCCAGCACAAGGTGATGACCCACCTCATGGCTTTGGCCTTATCAGCATGATGCTCTCATCTGAGACAAGCATGAAAAGTAGAAACACCATGGGTCTTAGAGTCATACACATCTGGACTGGAATCCCAAATCTGCTACTCATAAGCTATGCCTCATTGAAAAAAACCTATTCAAACTCTGAATGATTCATGTTTTTAAAAAAATTTATGCTCAGGCAAGTAACAGTACCCTCTCTCACATTTGTGTGTGTGTATGTGTGTGATCAGGAGACAGCATATGTTAAATAAGGTAATATATTGGAAATGCCTGCCCTGGTGCCTGGCACCCAGTAGGGGTTCAATTGCTAAGCCATCTTTCTTCTGTGTAACCAAACCTTTATGCTGGAAACATTCTCTCTGACTCATACAGTCATGCTCGCAAAACACTGTTCCTTTAAATCAGAAACACACAAACACATAAAAATCCAATTTGGACAAATCTGCATGTTCTTTTTAAATCAATAAAAATAAACTTCACCTTTAAAGGACCCGTAACTGCTCAACAACAATGACCCCATTGTTTTTAGCCACTGTGTAATTTTTACAGTGTGATACGGAAGCAGGGTGAGTATTTTGCCAAAATACAAATGTTATAAATGCTTTCAGAATATGAATAATGGATATCCAGTTACTACCTGTTGGCTACAAAAATGTCATTTTTAGAACCAGGATTTGGAGAATAATCAGAAGACACAGATATTCATTAATAGTGAATAAACCTCTTCTGAATTTGATGTGTATCATGTATGTCCCCTTGTATTTGAATGTTATACATTTCCTTTTTTAATAAAATAGAGATAACTTAGAGGTTATAAAACACTGACACGGGTGTTTGTTGAGAGGAAGGCCTTGTTTATGTCTCCTTTGTCTATATTTAGGTAGAAAGTTCTCAGGCATCTTGTGCTTTTTTGTAATTTTTCCTCTTACCTAGCATAGTGCTGGCCACATAGGAAGTAAATTCCACTGATGAGAATTGAATGAGTCAGAACACAGAATTATGACCAAGAATAAAAGAGCAGAATGAGTCAGGGAGGAGGCAGGTTTTGAATGGAGAAGTAGGAAGACTAAGAAGAAAGCAGTATGTGGAGACAAGAATTGCTCTGAATAAGGCAACCACTTGGAGATGCAGGTGTCCTAAAATTCAACAATCTGTATCTGAAACATTAACCAGAAAACATCCTATTTTATGCTGTCCTGTGAAAGTGGAGAGAGGGATATAATTCTGTTTGGATACTCATATTAGCATCCTCCTAACCTCTGGTCATTGCTCAGCTTATTCTCTGACAACCCTTATAATCCATCACCACCAGCACCCCAATCTATCCTTGCATTCCCTATACTTTTCATTATTTAAACTTTTTCTTCCATAGAACTTATCCTCATCCAACATACTCCATGTTATATAGTCCTCCTTTATAATGTTGGCTCTGTAATTACAGGATTTTTTTCACTATTATTTGTTTTATACACAAAACATCTCATGCTAAATAGTGAAAGATGAACTAATGAATGGATAGATGAATTGAATCTCCACTATATCCCTGGTACCATGCTAAGTAGGTATTGATGATAGACAATTAGGCAGGCTCCCTGCTTTGAAAGTGATTATAAAGGCAGACAAGTAAAATGATAGCCTCTAAAAATTATGATTAGTATCCTGGGCATTATGGTAGAGGGAGGTAAGTGTTTCTGTGGGAACATGGGTGTGAGACCTCTAACCTTGCAGGATATGGGAGACTTAGGGAAGTCTTCCCTAAATTAGTGAAGTCTGAATTGGAGCCTGGAGAATGGGTAGAAGTTAGATGCTAAAGAAAGAAAAGTCCCTAACTCACCCAATAGATGTTTTGGCTATGAACAGCCAATTAATCTGAAGTATAAGTCCAATGGTATTATGCAAACCTCTGACTACGCAGGCTTTAATGAGCAAAGAGAGACTGGCCATCAGAACTGTGGAAGAATAAAAGTTTCTGAAGCTGAATATGAAAAATGAAGCCCTAGGGGATGCCTGGGTGGCTTAGTCGGTTAAGCATCCGAATTTCGCGTAGGTCATGATCTCGCGGTTCATGGGTTCGGGCCCCTGTCGGGCTCTGTGCTTTCTGCCAGCTCAGAGCCTGGAGCCTGTTTCAGCCTGTGACTCACTCTCTCGCTGACCCTCCCCTGCTCACGCTGTCTCTCTCTCTCTCTCTCTCTCTCTCTCTCTCTCCTAGAAATAAATAAAACATTAAAAAAAAAAATGAAGCCCTAGACTAGGCACTGAAAAATTAAGCCGATGCTCAATGACAATAGGAAGAAATCAAAGAAGGTAATGGGAACTCCATTTCCTTTCTTAAAGAATACATTAGGAATTTTTATACTTAAATGAAGAGATTATCTAGTATAAAAAAAGAAACCACAATTTTTGATGTCCAGATACCAGCTATGTAAAACAAACAAACAAAGCATCTACTTGGAACCTGTGGTGTGCTGGAGTTGACTGTTGTGACTCTTAAGAGCTAATTTTTAAATTTTCAGAAAACTTGTGAACTGGGTGTTAAACATCAATTATTAACATAAATTATATAAATTTTCAATTAAATAAGTTATTTTTAAACAAAAATAAGTATCCCAAGCTTATCAGTTCCTAGTTGTTATACTGTACTTCATTGTTAGCTCTGCTCTTGAGGATATTTATATCTATTATATCCGTGTGGAAGTACTTTGGACTGGAGTGCTGCTGCACATCTCTTCCCCAGCCTCTGAATTCAGTAATGGCATGTGGGTAGAAGTCAGCCATTTTGGGAGTATTTACAACGTGGAAACTAGAAAATGTTATAAGGCAGGTGTCTCCTATCCCAGAGAACTAGCCATTAAACATTTTCTTGCACACTACTGCTTTGAACCCAGAAACCTCATAGTTTGAAGGTCTGAGAGCTGAGTTTGTCAGACTCAACCCACAGAGTAGATCTGTGTCATAACTGTGGTTGCTCAATACCTCTTAAGTGCTTTTCTTACATTTTGGTAATTTCCTATATTTAAACAATTCAAAATGCCTCTCATACTCTCCCTTACCACCTGGTATAAACTATGACTTAAGAAGAAGGTGCTGCTTAGAATTTGTATTGCTGGCAGAGTTGGTGGAGTAGGGTGGAGGGGCATGGAGTCAGGGGTATAGTGGAGCTGTGGTGGCCTTCTGGGTCTGTTGGCTGTGAGAATTGTGCTCTCTGCCTTTGCCCTACAATGGGCAGATCACACCTTCAGGGAAATGATGGAGTGATCTGAATCTAATTCAGGGCTAATCAACCTCATAGCTGAGCCTTAGCCTAATTTTTCTGGCTGTGAGCTTCTGGAGAGACTGTGATCTTCCTACTTCATCAGTTTGTCCTCTGCTTGAAATAACTTGATGGGCTTTGAGGTTTGAAACAAAGAACTTGACTTATTGCAGCAGCTTGCTTCTATTTTAGCACACCATAAATGAAACTATAATTGTTTAAATTTTGATGTTATAGAACAAAAATACAATTATATTGCACATATTAAAATCTTTACTACCAATTTATTTATAGTTTTATTTTAAAAGTTGGAAAAATATAGGAGTATTTATTACCCCTGACTCATCACTACTAACACTTAATATTTCTTCCTCTCTTTTATTGTATGTAGTATATATTTTTATAAGAGCAAGCCCACACTGTTTATATTGCATTGCATTGTATTACATTGGTGGCATTCATTATATATAATATATATATATTTAATTTAATTTGAGAAAGAGAGAGAGCGCAAGAACACAGGAGGGGGGCAGAGAGAGAGAGAGAGAGAGAGAGAGAGAGAATCCCAAACAGGCTTCACAGTGTCAGCTCACAGCCTGATGCAGGGCTTGAACCCATGAACCATGAAACCATGAGCTAGAATCAAATACTCAACTGACTGAGGCACCCAGATGCCCCCATTATATATATTTAATAAAGATTACCCACATTTGTCTTTCTAAATCAAAATTATATTCATTTCTGAATTTAGATATAGTTTATATGAGGGCTTTCCTTTGAATCTATTTCTTCTGAAGCTTTGCTAAGTTTTTGATTTTTGGAGAGACAGTCTGAACATGGTTGTCTGGAACAAGCATGGCCTTTGGAATTTATTTATTCATGAATTCGTTTAATAAATGATTAAGTATCTGCCAGGTGCAAGACACTGTTGGTAATTGGTGGAGTGAGTACATAGACAAAAATCCTTGGCCTCTAGGGGTCTATATCTTGGTGGTGGAGGGCAGTATAACTAATGAGTAAGTAAATTATATAGCATGGAGAAAAATAAAGTTGGGCAAAGAAGATGGGAAGCACTAGGGGTAAGGAAGGTGCTTCCAATTTTAAATAGGGGGGTGAGGTAGAACTCTCTGATAATGCAACAACTGAGCTGAGACTCAAAGACAAAGGGGCATACTTGGGAACGGACTTCTAGACAAAGAGCTGAACTAGTGGAAAGGCCTGAGGCAGAATTTTGTCCGTAGTACTTGAGGAACACTGAGGAGACTAGTGTGGCTGAAGGTGAATGAGCAATGGGGGAGACTAGTAATACATGGTGAAAAAGGAAGGGCTGTGGAGACAGGGGGAGTTGGATTATTTAGGCTTGTTGGTCATTGCAAGGAGTATGGCTTTTACATTGAGTGAAATGGGAAGCCACTGGATTACTTTGAGCACAGGAGAAACATGATTTCATTTGTTTTAAAGGTATTTACTCTGACTTCCATTCAAAATGTTGTCTGTAAACCAGGAATATTGGCGTTTCCTGGAGCGTGTCAGAAATGCCCACTCAAAGGCCCCATCCCAGATCTCTAAATCAATCTGTCTTTAACAAGATCCCCAGGTGATTTGTTTTTAATTTTTTTTAATGTTTATTTATTATTGAGACAGGGAGTAACACAACATGAGTGGAGGAGGGTCAGAGAGAGACAGAGACACAGAATCCGAAGCAGGCTCCAGGCTCTGAGCTGTCAGCACAGAGCCCGATGCAGGGCTTGAACCCACGAACTGTGAGATCATGACCTGAGCCGAAGTCAGATGCTCAACCAACTGAACCACCCAGGTGTTCCAATCCCCAGGTGATTTGTATGCATGATACAGTTTGAAAACAGGAATAGAGACTGAAGGGGAGGTTAAGGGAAACCTCCAGGGAAGAGTTAACTATACTCCTGGTAGGAGATAATAGCATAGGTCAGGGTTGTTTGTATCAGTGAGAGAAGAAACTGGATGCAGGGTGTAAGAGAAAGGAAAAAGCTAAGAATGACTTTACAATTTTTGGCCCAGGCAAGTGGAAGAATGGGTTTTCTGATTAACTAATTAGGGAAAGAAAACAGGCAGGACAGATTTGGTCAAATTATATTTGAGATGTGTGATGGTTAATTTTATGTGTCAACTTGAGGAAAAGTATTTTGGGATGAGATTGACATTTAAATCCATGAACTTTGGGTGAAGCAGATTGCCCTCCATAATGTGAGTGGGCTTCATCCAATCAGTTGAAGGCCTGAATAGAGAGAAAAGACCAGCTTCCCCAACAAGAGGGAATTCTCCAGCAGACTGTCTTTAGACTTCATCTTCATCTCTACCATTAGCTTTCTTGGGTCTCTGCCTACCGGCCCACACTGCAGATTTGGATTTCCAGTCCCCATAATCATGTGAGCCAATTCCTTATAATAAATTACTGGCTGTTTCTCTGGAGAAGTCTAATACAAGAGGTTAAATAGTTATTTATATAAGTCTACAGTTGGGGAGAGACCAAATCTCTGGACATAAAAAATTTAGACCCACAAGCATATAATCTAAATTTAAAACCATTGGATTAAATAAAGCCACTAAGAAGGTAGATAGAAAAGTGAGGAAGCTAAAAGGACTAAGCTCTGGGATCCTCCAATGTTAAGGAGTCAGAAACAAAAGAAGAAACCAGCAAAGGCTTAAAAGGAGCATCCAGGGAAGAGGAGAAAAACCAAATGAATGTGACACCTTGAAGTCAAGAGAAGAAGTGTTTCAATAAAGAAGTTATGATTACTGTATCTAATGCCAATAATAAATTAGGTACAGTGAGGACTGAGAATTAGATATATCAATATGGAGGTCTTAGGGGACTATGTTTAAGTCAACATTGGATCATGGAAAACCTGATTGGGGTGAGTTTAGAGGAGAATGCTTAGACGAATATGTGTGAATCTTTTGTTGTTTCTGTTATTTTTTTAAAAAATTACTTTAATAGCAGTTTTAGGTTTACAAAATTTGAGCAGAAAGTTTGGAGAGTCCTGTACACTTATTACTTCCCACAAAGTTTCTCCTATTATTAATGTCTTGAATTAATGTGGTACATGTATTAAAATTAACTATAATATCTATACATTATTAACTAAAGTCTATAGCTTACATTAGGGTCTGCCCTTTTTATGTATGTTCTATGGGTTTTGATAAATCTATAATGTCATGTATCCACCATTACAGTTAAAGTTTTGAATCACAGATCAACTGTTTACTAGCTATGTGACCTTGAGCAAATTACTTCAAGCTGAATTTCTATCAAATAAGATATATGAAAATGCCTAGCATAATTACCTGTATCTATTAAATATTAATTCTCTTTTACTCTCTTTTGAATGAAAACTAGGAGCTATAGCCAAATACTTAGTTTTATTAAAATGCAACATTGAAATTTTTTGATAACTTGAATGTTTCCAACTTAATATGAACTGTTTCAGGACATAAGTCCACCCCAAAGGTTCAAAGTGATAAAGAGGCCAAGTCATCAGTTGATCTCTATGTGGGTCAGCTAGTTCTCCAATAATAAAAATGGCTACATTGCCACAGATAACACATCTCACCAATCCTGGCCATCCATCTGTTGGACTGAAAGAAGCCTCAGCCTAAGTGTGCAGATACCTCAGGGCAATCTCATCACTTTTAGAAAAACAACAAATGTTATCAGGCTTTCAAATGGTAGAGCATATCTTTAGGTGAAAGCCATTTCCATATATAGCTTTTGGTAGAAATTTAAATTTTGTATGAGAAGTTATTTAGATAACCTTAAGGACCCTTTAGACCTGACACCTTCACAAAATTTAAGAGCTGGTAAAATAAGCATGAGTTTATGGAACCTGAGAACTGTATCCTTAAGGGAGAAAAAAATATCAACTGTTGAAAGGAATTCTGTTTGAAAACTTGAAGGAGTTTTGATGGACTTTATAAAGCAGAAGAAAGGTGACTATTTCTCCAGGCTCTACTAGAAGTAAATTTTTGTTTGGTATGATTCTGTAAGTTGTACTGATCTTTCATGGAATCAAAATCTTTTTTGATAAGATAGCATTTGGGGGAAATATCTAGTTTGTAGAATGATACAGTTAATGACTAGACTAAACTAGTTTGGTTCAATAAGAATATAGAATATAGAAATATTTTTCCCTGCTTTTCTGAAAAATGTATTAATTATAACCTGTCCTCTTAAATTTTGAGTGGAATTTCAATAATACTTGTTAGGTCTCAGATTAACGGTAAATTCTGGCATGAGGTGAAGTTAACAAAAAGGAATGAGCATGCTAGTACAGGTGTTTAGAAGAACTAAAAATGGGGCACAATCCACCTACCAGGTTTAATAAATTAAGTCAGCACCAGCTTTGGTAGCAGCCCAAGATTGGACAAGGGAGGATTAAAATGGACACAGGTTGGGGGTGCCTGGGTGGCTTAGTTGGTTAAACATCTGACTTTGGCTTAGGTCATGATGTTGCAATTTGTGCATCTGTGGAGCCTGCTTGGGATTCTGTCTCCCTCTCTCTCCTTGCCCCTCCCCCGCTCATGCTCGCTCGCTCTCTCAAAAAAAAAAAAAAATTGAAGAGAAGAAAAAAAGAAAGAAAGAGCACAGTTTTCACAGCAATACAGAGCTTCAGATAAAGACTAGACAAGATTTAGGGTCAAATTAACCAGGTAAGGGCACTGGGAATCCAAAGAGAACTCAAAGGTGAGACAAGATCTTCTGACTGAACCAGGTTGTCTCATTTTGATTGGTTATCCAGGTTTCCATGGTGGAGCCATCTACCAGGTTAACTGTGGCCTTCACATAATTAAATTTCCATTTGCTCAGTAATTCATGTAACACCTTCATGAGTTTTTATCACTAGGCTTTTTTTTTTTTTTTTTACCATTCATTTATTTAAGAAAGAGAGAGTGGGATGGGGCAGAGAGAAAGAGGGAGACAGAATCACAAGCAGACTCCATGCTGTCAGTGAAGAGCCTAGCACAGGGCTGAAACACCTGACCCATGAGAGATCATCAACTGAGCTGAAGTTGGACACTTAATCGACTGAGCCACCCAGGTGCCCCCATTAGTTGTTGTTGTTGTTTTAACTGTTTACTTCTTTTGAAAAAGATGGGGGGGGAGCATGCACAAGCAGGGGAGGGGCAGAGAGAGAGACAGAGAATCCCAACCAGGGTTCAGGTTGTCAGTGCAGAACCCACATGAGGCTCAATCTCAGGCACCTTGAGACCATGACCTGAGCCAAAATCAAGAGTCTGCTGCTTAACTGACTGAGCCACTCAGGCACCCCTTATCACTAGTTTAAATGACATTTTACTAGAAAAATAAGGTGACTATAAGTATAAATATGATGGAAACAAAGAAATAGCTAATAAAATTGTAACTATTCTTACCTACACATTTGCCAGACTGTGACACTGATATCTATTTCTTAATGAAATGAAAGGTTACCTTAGTGTTGGATCACTAATGAACTAGTACCAAATCAAGTCTCCCTTCCCAGTCAGAAGAGCTGATGGAAAGCAGAAAAAGACAGAATAACTTTTTTTCACTATGTGATTCAATGTTATTTTTTCCCAGATGATATAAAATGTAATGTGAAAGCTTATATACCACTCCAATTATTAAATCATCTGGCATCTATTAAATGTTAGTTCTCTTCCAGTCAAAATCATATTAAATGTCACATTTGGGGAAATACTTCTCTGGAATTAAATTTCCAAAATCTGAGGGATTCCTGGGTGGCTCAGTCAGTTGAGTGTCCAACTTCAGCTGGGCTCATGATCTCACATCTTAAAAATTTCCCTATTTTGTAAATTTTTTTAATGATTAGTCAACACTACAGTTTTGGAACCATGGTATCTAAACTTTAAAAAAAAATTTTATGTTTATTTATGTTTGAGAGAGAGAGAAAGAAACAGAGTGCAAGCAGGGGAGGAGTAGAGAAAGAGGGAGACACAAAATCTGAAGCAGACTCCAGGCTCCAAGCTGTCAGCACAGAGCCCCATATGGGGCTCAAATTCATGGACCGCAAGATCATGACCTGAGCCAAAGCTAGATGCTTAACCGACTGGGTCGCCTAGGTGCTCCCCTTATATCTAAACTTTTAGCCTTGAAGAATGTAGATTCTGGGGCACCAGGATGGCTCAGGTGGAGCATCTGACTCTTGATCTCGGGGTCCTGAGTTCCATTGGGTGTACAGAATAAATAAGAAGAGAACTTAAAAAAATAAGAAAAATATTGCAGATTCTCTACTTATGCTTATATATCCCTTTTGCTGCACCATTCTAGAACATGATTTCTGTCTTCTGGTTCAATATGGCTGCTATTGCTCAGCCATAATTTTAAAGTTCAAGGTCAAAAAATGAAAAGATAAAAGTATAAAAGCTGGTGCCTCTGCCTGCTGATTCATGTCATTTTAAGCAGCCATTCTGGTTGTCTACACCCAATTTGCTTGGATCTCGCTGGTCACAACCTAATCACATGGCTACAACTAAGTATATAGTATGCTGGGAAATGTTGTCTCTTGATTTGGTCTCCATACAAATAGAATTAGATTTCTATTCCTAAGTATAAAGAGGAAAATAGATTTTAAGTGGCAACTGGTGTCTTTGCCACACCATATTCCAATTGTAGCTCAAGTCCCATGGTTCTTTTCCTGAAACACACAATCTCTTATAGATTCCATGTCACCTATAATAACCTTATTGATCTTGATCACATTCCACTTTGCTTGATTTCTTGTCTTTTCTGTCCAACTATACCACTCCCTGAGGTATTTTTATACTATTTTGGATCTATACATAGTGTCTAGCACATCTTAAATATAGTTGATGCTTAATAAACTTTTATCAATTATTTAATTAGTGTATCAATAATTAGTAAAGAGGTGGGGCACCTAGTGGCTCAGTCAGTTAAGCATCCAACTTCAGCTCAGGTCATGATCTCACAGCTCATGAGTTCAAGCCTTGCATCAGGCTCTGTGCTGACAGCCCAGAGCCTGGAGACTGCTTTGGATTCTGTGTCTCCCTCTCTCTCTCTCTCTACTCCTCCCCCACTCATGCTCTATCTCTGTCTCTCAAAAATAAATAAATATTTAAAAAAAATTTTTAAAAACAATTAGCAAAGAGGTATAATGGAGAGCTAGTAGGGTATTAAGGTAAACTTCAACTCTTCCTGCACCACCAAATCAGTCTTTTTTTCCAAAAATTTTCCAGGGTTAATCCAATTTGTACTTCTCAAATCAGCTGATAGTCCATCTTTCCTATTTATACCACTGGTAGATTTTGACACTTTCCCTTATGTGAACTTCCTTTCAAATTTCATTTTGTGTGCTTCATGACAAAGAGAAAACTTCTCAGGAGTATGGATGGTTCTCTGTGAATCAGGAATTGGTAGCTATCCAGCTTCCCCGGGCAGAAATCCACATTACAAAGTGTGACTGTCCAAACTGGCAAGAATTCTCTGGATTCAGCAGAAAGCATACTACCTGGATAGACAACAGAATCTGAGGTCCACATTGCCATTTCTGGCTTGAACAACCCCCTATAATTTCATTGACAATCTGGATTAGCTTTGTGTGCCCCTCTAACGCTAGATAGCCTGGGCTCTACAATCTAAGAAGAATTAGTCTGGACTCTTCTTCTAGGGGTATATTTTGAAAAGACTTAATTCCAAGATTAAGAAGAGGGTTTTTGTTCCTCAGTTGCCTACAAGTATATCATTACAGCCTAAGAGAAAGCTATCATTGGGATTATTTTTTATAGCTGTATCATTGATTTCTGAACCCAACATATTTTGTTTAGAAATTTTAACAGTCTATTAGAAGTTCTGTAAAGAGTGTTACTCAGTTTTTCTGGATGCTTTATTCCATGACTTTATTTCTGGACCTTCACAGGTCAGACAAACTTCTTTTTTTTTTTAACTGTTACTTCCAAGTAACAAAGGCTAATCAGTTAAAGCATTTAGAAGTAAAGACACACTCAAAGACAAGAATTTACAAGATATATTTTACATACTAATTTGCGCGCACACACACACAGTCTCACTATTTAGTCTGATATTAATCTTTAGTATATGTAAAACTACAATGATAATACAGGAAAGTGGCAGCTTGGAAATGTAGCCATTGTAATGTGAGCAGAGAAATCACCTGATAAATTTTGTAAACTGTGCTGTCCTAACCATCTGAACTAAGATTAGGGCATTTGAAATGTAAGGAGATAATTTCATCAATCTGAACCATAGAACAGGGCATGCAAATTAATTTTCAAGTAAACATCCTCTTAACATCTTTAGGCTTTAGTTTCCTCACCTTTAAAATGAGAGAACTGGTATAAAGAACTTAGCAAACTCAACACCCAAAAAACAAATAATCCAGTGAAGAAATGGGCAAAAGACATGAATAGACACTTCTCCAAAGAAGACACGCTGATGGTGAATAGACACATGAAAAAATGCTCAACATCACTCATCATCAGGGAAATACAAATCAGAACCACAATGAGATACCACCTCACATCTGTCAGAATGGTTAACATTAACAACTCAGGCAACAACAGATGTTGGCAACGATGAAGAGAAAGAGGATCTCTTTTTCACTGCTGGGGGGAATGCAAACTGCTGCAGCTACTCTGGAAAAAAGTATGGAGGTTCCTCAAAAAATTAAAAATATAACTACGACCCAGCAATTGCACTACCAGCCATTTATCCAAAGGATACAGGTATGCTGTTTCAAAGGGGCATCTGCACTCCAATGTTTATGGCAGCACTGTTGACAATAGCCAAGGTACAGAAAGAGCCCAAATGTCTACTGACAAACAAATGGATAAAGAAGATGTGGTATATGTGTACAATGGAGTCTTACTAGACAATCAAAAAGAATGAAATCTTGCCATTTGCAACTACATGCATGGAACTGCAGGGTATTATGCTAAACAAAATTAGAGAAAGACAAATATCATATGACTTCACTCATATGAGGAATTTAAGATACAAAACAGATGGACATAAGGGAAGGAAAGCAAAAATGATATAAAAACAGAGAGGGGAACAAAACATAAGAGACTTTTAAATATAGAGAATAAACAGAGGGTTGCTAGAGGGGTTGTGGGGGGGGGCTCTAAATGGGTAAGGGGTATTAGGAATCCATTCTTGAAATCATTGTTATCATCACCATATGCTAACTAACTTGGATGTAAATTAAACAATAAGTAGGTAAGTAAAATGAGAAAATTGGACCAGGATATCTCAGCGGCTTGTTTCAGTTCCACGTTTTATGGTTCTGCAGAGTTAGCTAATGAGAATGAAGATGACAGATCTACTTCATGCCAAGTTTGATGAAATTTCTGACACATTTGCTAAGGCTTTCCTATCTGAACCAACACAATCACGTTGAACACTGATTACATTATGCTTCTGATCCCTCCCCATTTCCTCATAAATATGGGTTGTTGCAAACAATTTTCCTAAGGTTTAGACTGTGGTTTGGTTGAATTCATACTGACTCATTTGGATGCTATATCATTATCTAATTTTGTTCATTGCTCACTTAATCAGGTGCTTCTATGGAATGGCAGTCTCCAGAATGCAAAAAGCAAATTGTTAGTCAGGGCAAGAAGTGGAAAACAGGTGCACTGTGCTCAGCACTGCTAACTTAATATAGCAAAAACTATAATCAGGTTTCTGGGGTGCACCCAGCCCTACCTATCATAACCTGGGTAAAGTTATTGCTTCTCCCTCATAACTTAATTACTTGCCTTCATTCTCCATATATATGAAACAATAACAACATCAATACCATCTTCCCTTCAGGCTGTTACAACACCCATAGCTTGCATTTTCTGATTGCTTGAGACTTCTGTGAAAATAGGGCACAAATTACTTTCTTAATGCCTCTCCTCTCTCCCACCTCTTTCACAAGAAAGTTGTGACTTTCGTTTTAATTAAAATAGATAAGTGATCTTAAATGGCCTCACTTCCTTCATCTATTTTTTGCTTGTTGTTCCCACTGACCTCAAAATATCCCTGAAAGTAGTATATTTCCTTTTAAACAGTGAATATATGTTCACAATGTTATCTCATAGACATCTTTCTAACCATCCAAAAATATAATGAACAAATATTTATTAAGCACCTACCATGTGCTAAGTGCCAGGAAAGCTAAAATAAGGCATGTTCTCATAAAGAGCTCAATGTCTAGGGGGACTCGTAGACATGTAAACTGACAAATACAAATCGCGTGTACTATATCACAGGTAAGTAAATTTGTAGGGAATAAGTAGGAGAGAAGCACCTAAGTCAGGTAGGCTAGTTGGACAGGGTCAAAGAAAGCTTCTCAAAGGAGAAAACACCAGCAGTATGTTTTGAAGGACAAATATGAGTTAAGCATGGAACTGGAGGAAATAGGCATTTTGGACAGAGAGAGAAACTAGAACCCATGCCAAGAGGTGAGCATTGAGCAGTAGAGGAATTGCAAATGGCTGAATATCCCTGGAAAAGAAAGTGGGAGTGAGGGTAAGGGGCAATGACAGGAAATGACTGTGGCAAGATAGACTGGGGTCATGACATGGAGACCCCAGTAAGCTCTACTATGGAACTTGGGTTTATTTCCCTAGACACTGGAAAATTAAAGAATTTAAAACAAAAGAATCTCATCAAATTCATATTTTAGTAGGATTACACTGTATGCAAGGTAAAGTCCAGAACCAAAACAGAGTTAGGCACATAATGGGCCCCTAGAAGTTTCTGTTGAATGAAGAATAGTGTCTGGATGAGAATGGGTCAGATACAGGCAAGTCTGGGCAGGGAGTCCCAGTGAGAGACTATTGCAATAATTATTCAAAGTAATAATGCTGAGGATGGGGAGAAGAGAATGTATTTGAAAACAATTAAGGAAGTATAATTGGAAAGAACTTGGTGATTGTTTTATAGAAGTGGGCAAAAAGGAAATAAGGAATGCAAGATGACTACCAAGTCTATGAATTAAAGAACTGGATAGGGGACCCTGTGACATTCACTTAGGTAGAAACCACAGAAGGAAGGACAAATGATGAAGGAGAGGGTGGACATGAATCATCCAAATTTGGACAAGTTGAATTTGAGATATAGAAAGACAAGTTGAAATACTCAGTTGGATGTTTAAATCAGGAACTCAGGGGGTAAATATAAGTGGAAGGATATAGATTTGAGAATTATCTGTGAATAAGTAGTAGTTAAGGATCAGTCATGGAGCCTAAGTAGAATTACATGAGGGCTGGAGATAAAGTTAGGCCAAAGATGGAGACCTGTGAATGCCAACCACATTGATGGACTTTACTACTTCCCCATTAGTTGTGAAAGTTGTGCTTTAGTTGTGTCTCCCATCCACTGAGCTATCTAAAACATACTGATGAGAATTTGAGCTTCTCATCAGAATTTTCTTTAAGATCTAAAATCTCAGCTCCTTTAGGACTTCATACTGGGTACTTATTCTGCTAGTCTGGAACCATTTTTGTTTCTTTCATCTTGAATTTCACCAAAGGCACTATATCACACTTCACCCGTGGCACCAAAATTTGAATAGTTCTTCCAGATATTGAAAAATTGACATTTAAAAGTAGACATTATTAAAAGAAAAAGAAGAATCCAATCCAATATACTGTGCTTCAGTCTTCTAAAGCCTAGTATTTTTGTTTACAGCATTCCATTGCTGAATCGTTTTTAGCCTGTGCTGAAGATAGCACTTTAATCTAGTCAGTCAGGTTTGGGAAATAAAACCTTGTTTTCCATGGCATCTAAGCCAATCTATTTGTAGTAAAAATATTAAAAATTAAAAATAAAGAAATTAGAAGATCAAGATATTAAAATTTAAATAATAAAATTACTTGACTTTGTTTTAGATAAAACTCATTATTAGGAAATTTTAAAAAATGAGTGTGAAGGGGACAGGGAAATTTAAAGATGTTGAGAAGTTGTAGAAATGGAGTGAAGTAGCATTATTCAGTGCACTAGCTGAAGATTTTCAAGAGAGCAATCTTAATCACCTGTAGTGCATTCTCTCCTACCCCCAGTAGGAGAGAATCAAGGACCTGTTCAAAGCTTCAGTTCCCTTTCTCTTACTTCGCCATTCTCCTTTCCCTTTCTTTCTCCCCTCCATCTTTTACCTCTCCACCTTTATCTTCCTCTTACTTTTCTTCTTTCTCTTCTCCCTCATTACTGAGGTCTGCATCAGGGAATTCATAAAACTTGCCAGTCTACACACAAGTGTAAGGTATAAATTATGGCAAGAGTAAATATGGAATAGAATGACTGGGAAGCATGCCAAGTAAATTCCACCATTCAATACAGTTTAATTCACTTCAGCAATAATTTATAAACCACCTCCTACATGCAAAGCATCATAGTAAGCACTGAGGACCAAAAGATGGAATTAAACATGTCACTGTACTGAAGGATATTCCAGTGTATTCACTTCAGAAACTCATTGACTACTTTCTTTTTTCTGAAGAGAATTGTTTTTTTTTTTTAATTTTTCATCTACTGTTTACTAAAGAGTTTATGTAGCAGCATTTAAAGACTTAAATAAGATCTGGCAAGGATGATTGTTGGCTGTTTTGTTGCCTGGGACAGTAAGTGTTTATCAGAGGAGTTCTTGATGTGCCTTGCTATTTAAGACTCTAGCGTTATACCATTATTTAATTTCATCCACTTGGAATCAAAAACAAAAAGATGAAACTAAGTCAGTCCAAGAACCCCTTCTTGTATTTATTGTAACAAAAATATCTTATAGCAAGGTCCCTAACTGAAAACTCTGGGCTGGTTTTGCTGTGCATGGATACCTTTCCACTGCATCAAAAGACTGAGGTGGTGATGCTGGTAGTTTTTTCCCCCAGCTCTGCATTCTTTCCTTCCCCCTTTCCATTTCTTTCTTAAGCATCTTTGAGTCTCTACTACAAACTAAGCACTGTAGTGTATTCTCTTTCTAAGGCCATTTTAAGATGGCCACGGATTTTCTATCCACGGATTCTGAAGGTAGAAAGTATGTGAATTATTTAAGTTACACAGTGTCTGTTAGCTCCCACATACAATTTTAAAATTTAATAATTCTTTAATCAAAGTTAAACATGAACTTTATTTAAGGAGTCAAAAACTATAAGATGTGAAAAATTACATTAATCTGCATCCCCATATTCTGCTGTGCAGAAGCAAATTCTTTCAGCACTTTTAACTATTTCTTTTGAAATATACCTCTAGATTTTTTCAAATGTTTTTTATTTATTTTTGAGAGAGAGAGAGTGAGCATGAACTGGGAAGGGGCAGAGAGAGAGGAAGGCATAGAATCCAAAGCAGACTCCAGGTTCTGAGCTGTCCGCACAAAGGCCAACGAGGGACTCAAACCCATGAACCACGGGATCATGACCTGAGCCAAAGTTGGATGCTTAACTGACTAAGCCATCTAGGCTCCCCAATACCTCTATATTTTTAATATGCCTAAATTGTTGCTACATTTTTTGTTATGTTTTAGGCATTATCTATTGATGGAACATTCTAGAAGCTAAGTCTGCAGCTCTTTTATCATCATTCTCTACCCTTCTTTGTAGTTTTGGGATGGGCCACGGTGTGATCCTTACCAGCGGAGATTGAGAAAAAAGTCCCTGGGAGGTGTGCCAGACCTCATAGGTCCTGCCTTACATTCTCTCAGCCCACCTCTTTGCCCTGGCCATTGCTATAATGACTAGATATGCATTCAAGTGTAGTTTCTAGTACTTTGTCTCTTGCTTTCTGCCTTGGACCATCTCTGTACCTCCCTGTGGGACTATGCTCAGCCATATTCATGTGTTCATAGAACTGGAAGTGCAAAAGAATTTAACTTTTGTCTAATGGGGCACAGGAGCTGGTAGACAGATGTTCCCTTCTTCTGTCTCAGAGTGAAAACCCTGAAGGGCCATCTACATGGTTCTTCAAAGGACTTCAGTGGGACTGCTCCACAACTGCTTATGGTGGTAGCCAGCTTAATCACCTTTAGGTTGGACTGTCTTCTCCCTTGTTCCACTGACCCCAGTCTCTCTCCCCAAAATAACTACCTCCATGCAGGCTCTTACTCCAGACTCTGTTTATTTGTTTGTTTGTTTGTTCTAGGGGGAAACTCAGACTCTACACAAGCTTTTGGGAAGGAGATTTCTTCCTCAGTAAATAGATGCATAAGGAGAAAGGTCTGTCTTTTTTTTTTTTTTTTTTTCTCTTTTGGACATTGTGTTGAGGATATGATGCTTCTATATATGAAAAGAGAAGACAGAGAATCGCAAGAGAGAATTCATAAAGAATCTCAAAGGAGGAAGCTTGATATTGTTAAGCTGCCTAATTAACCAATTCTAGATTTCTTCTTTTGGATTTCTTTTTCTTCTAGATGCCTTCTTTTGGATTTCATGCTATGTGAATAGTGCTTTAAAAATATTGCTATCTAGGGGATCCTGGGTGACTCAGTTGGCTAAAACATCTGACTTCAGCTGAAGTCATGATCCCACAGTTTGTTGAGATAGAACCCTACCTCAGACTCGCTGCTGTCAGCACAGGGCCTGCTTCTGATCCTCTGTCCCCCTCTCTCTGCCCCTCCCCTGCTTATGTGCTCGCTCTCTCTCCCTCTCTCAAAAAAATATTAAAAAATTAAATATTGCTATCTAGGGGTATGTGAGTGGCTCAGTCAGTTATGCTTCTGACTCTTGATCTCAGCTGCTCAGGTCACCATCTCCCAGTTTGTGAGATCAAGCCTCACATTGGGCTCTATGCTGACAGCTTGATGCCTGCTTGGGATTATCCCCCTCCTTCTCTCTCTGCCCCTCCCCCAACTTGTGCTTGCTCACTCATTCTCTCTCTCCCTCTCTCAAAATAAATAAATTTTTAAAAATAATGTTAAAAACCCTGCTCTCTGGGAATCTCTTAATTGCAGCTGAAACTATTGAAACACATTTTGATCTGTCTTGACTGCATGCCCTGGTGGGGACTGAAAACAACTTCCTCACACATCCTATTTTTGTATATGCTGTTCCTTCTATCTCAAATGGCTTCCTATTTCTTTCCTCCCTATTCTTTCTCTTTTCAGAGAATTCTCATTGTTCCTTCAAGTTTCATTTTGAGCTCCACATTTAGTTTGGGTTAAATTCTCCTCCTCCATTCGTTTGCCTAATGCTCTGTGCATACCTCCATCAGTATAGCTAAAACACTTATTATTTGCTACTTGTCTTTCCATCTCCTCCATAGATGGTAGTACTCCTGAAGACAGGACCTCCATTTTCAGGGCTTAGCACACTGCCTAATATTTAGTTATATATTTACTAAATGATTGGGTGTGGTTGGTTGGAGGAATTTGACAGAGTGGTGAGATAGACAAACCACATTTTGGACATTTGTTTCAGTACTCCTATTTCATAGAAAAACAAAACACGTTGCATATAGATGGTAAATAATTCCTACCGTACCAAAATTACTAAAATATTCTGTAAAGCACGTAGACAAGATTAGATAATCTTTGATTTCTTACAAAATAACAAAATTTATTTTCTTAAGTAATTTTAATATCACATACTGGCAGAGCAAATTCTAGAGTCAAGGTTTCTTGACTTTTATTTAGTCCTTTTTTTTTAATTTTCTTTTTTCACCTAGTTCAATGGATACATAAAAATATATCATTATTTAAGTTAGGTGCCAGACAACCATGAGCAGTTATGGGAAAATAGCAGAGTATTACAAACAGAAGAGTGTACTGGCTATTAACTTGTTATTTTTCAGATTCAAACTTACTGTTCTAGGGACGCCTGGGTATCTCAGTTGGCTAAGCGTCTGACTTCGGCTAAGGTCATGATCTCACGGTTCATGGGTTCGAGCCCCATATCGGGCTCTGTGCTGACAGCCAGCTCAGAGCCTGGAGCCTGTTTCAGATTTTGTATCTCCCTCTCTCTGACCCTTCCCTGCTCACGCTGTTTCTATCTCTCTCTCTCTCTCTCAAAAATAAATAAAACATTTTTAAAAACCTTACTATTCTATACTCTGCTCTTTGATGCTGTGGCTGGGACCCTGCACACCATGTTGCTGCTTTGCAGACTGGCTCCCATGAGGCTCTGCCAAAAGAGAGCACCATAGGGAGACCAGATGGCAGGAGGAGGGAAAGGAAATGGTTGGACTTCTTCCTGTCAGCTTCCTGTTCATTTCACTGTCATATCAGAACGATTCTTTGCCCCAGCAACAATGCCTAGTTCCAGTAGCAGTTTGTTCCATACTCCCATACCCAACCTTCTTCCTCATAAAATGTCTATATCAGCTGAGTCCCAGCTCCACAGGGACTCTCTGAACACCTGAGTCATCAGCACCAGCTGGGCAGTATCTTTCCCACAGAATGCTGGTCTCAGCTCTGTGGACCATCCTCCAAACTTCCAAACTTCTTTGTTTCTTTTTTTAAAAATGTTTATTTATTTTGAGACACTGTGTTTGTGTGTGTGTGTGTGTGTGTGTGTGTGTGTGTGTGTGTGTATACACAAGTGGGAGGGGACAGAGAGAGGAAGGGAGAGAATTCCAAGCAGGCTCTACACTGTCAGTGAAGATTCCAATGCAGGGCTCAGTCTAACAAACTGTGAGATCCAGTCTGAGCTGAAATCAAGAACTGGAAGTTTATCCAAGTGAACCACCAAGGCAACCCCAAACTTCTTTGTCTAATAACTGTTTCCCTTTGTTAGCCCAGCCTGAAGAGTGGTAGCTGTGTTCTGCAGTCACTACTGTGTTATCTCAGTGTTCTCTTTTGCCTTTTTCTAGACTTGTAAAGCCTGGGATTTATCTAAAGATAAAAAGAATCTAAAGGATTCTAAGCAAATCCCTATATTAAATTCTATTAAAATCACTGGAATGGTTTCTATTTTATTAACCAGACCCATGGTATGAGACATAAATTAATTTGCTATAATACATAAATATGTCTAAGTTTAATTCTATAATAGAAAGTAAATATCTTAACATCTGTAAACATTTTTTTCTTTATGTTCAGTGATTATGACCTCTCATCAGCTCCTTGAAAACAGTAATGATCTTATTAATTTGTGTATTTCCTGAGCTAGTGCAGTGCCTGAGCCATAATAGATAGGTTGTTGAATGGCTGAATTAATGAATGACAAACTCTAGTTAAAATGCTGTCAGTAGAAAAGAAGCCATGACTAACTCAGCAGGAATTTAGCCTTAGCTTGAAAGCAGAGGATCATTTCTGAGGGAAAGAAACTGTGGCATTGTCTGACATAACTCTTTGAATTTTATATTCATTTGAAAAGCAGGTTTATTTATGACCTAAAGAAGCTAAACTTGGGAGATAAATGTATGGCCCCAGAGAGCTGGAATATGCCAAGATCATAAAAGTCATAACCATTTATCATGTCCCTACTTGTGCCTGCAGGGAGCTAACCATTATTCACATGTTATTTGCAAATATCCCACCATTAAATATTATTGGTTAGTAATATACTACTCGTTTTATTTTTTTAAGTATTTTTCTTTATTTAAATAATCTCTACAACCAAAGGGGGGCTTGAACTCACAACCTCAAAATCAAGAGTCATGTGTTCATCTGATGGAGCCAGACAGGTGTCCCTTATACTACTCATTTTATAAATTAAGAAATAGACTCTTGTGGTCTAGGTAAATTACCCAGGATTACACGGCTTATAATAGTTAAGCAATGATTTAAATCAGGTTTTTTACTCCAAAGATCATTTTTTTTTTTGGCCTTGTTTTCTCAGTATCTAAGATTTGAGCTTGTTAAATTGAGATAGAGACAGACATGCCATTTAGTGTCTTCATATCAAAGACAATGTGCTCTAATAAGCTCTTGAACTTACTGTTGGCCCATATGAAAGATAACAGTTTTAAAACAACCTGAAGTTTTCAAGTTTTTTTTCTGTGGGAATAAAAGCCAGTGGAAGAAAATAATACTTTTCTTACACTCGCCTACTGATTGTTAGGCATAGCTTAATCTACTCCTGACCCAGTGATAGGCTTTGGACAGATTGTTCCCTTGAATCAGAATCTAATTCCCTATTGAAATTTGAGATTTAACTTTGACTATTTTGGTGTCAGAGATCATTGGGCCTATTTCTTTTAGGTTACCTTCTCTGTTTCTCCAATGATGAATGAACTCTTTGCAGCATGAGAGCGTTACTTCTATTGGCTATTATATTAGTCTTTTTGTTCAATCACTGATCTTCATTTTTTAAAATATTTTTAGTTTTGTCTCCCGTCTTTCCAAAGGCCAGTTTCCTTTGTGAGATGAATCAGGCACAACTGCTGATTTTGTCTGGACTAAATCCTCAATCTGGCCAACACTAGGGGTATTTCCCAATATGTATTTCTGCTGAATTCATTTCTTATCCTTTCTCGCCCTTTAGCAGAACAACAGTCTCTTTTTACCAGAACATGTATAAATTGATTCCCAAATAATAAAAGGGTCATTATTATAGCTACCAACAGCTGGTTTCAGATTTGCACTGCTTCACATCAAGGGCCCTTCATGTCTTACACAGAATATTTTGAACAAGAAAATTAAACAATTTTTGAGTTAAGATTTCCACAGACAGAAGAGAAGTAATGCAGGGAGGGAAATACATGTTGAGCATGGACTAATAACTGGTTTGAGTGAATTGACATTAGAGGGATTCTGGGAAGCCAAAGGAAACTGCAGGCCCTCACTCAGGAATTCCTTGGGGGTGGTATTGGGAAGGGAAATGTAGTTGGGGCTCAAGTCAAGTTTTATTTACCTCACAATTTTTCTTAGGATTAGCCCTGTCAGTAATTAGTCTTCCCTAGAACAGTGCTAAGAATATAAAGATTTACTGGCAGGGCTCCTGGATGGCTCAATCTGTTAAGCATCCCACTTCAGCTCAGGTCATGATCTCACAGTTCATGGGTTCAAGTCCCATGTCGTGCTCTGTGCTAACAGCTAGCTCAGAGCCTGGAGCCTGTTTCAGGCCTGTATCTCCCTCTCTCTCTGACCCTCCCCTGCTCATGCTATGTCTCTCTCTCTCAGAAATAAATAAAACATTTAAAAATTTTTGTTTTAAACTAAAAATATAAAGGTTTACTGGTGAGGTGCTTGGGTGGCTCAGTCAGTTAAGTGTCCAACTCTTGATTTTAGTTCAGGTCATGATCTTAGAGTTCATGTGATCGAGCCCCACGTTGGGCTCTGTGCTGACAGCATGGAGCCTGCTTGGGATTCTCTTTCTCTCTCTATTCCTACCTTTTCCCCACTCTCTTTCTCTCTCAAAATAAATTAATAAACATGAAAAAAATAAAGGTTTACAGTTTTAAAAATGCAGATAAAAATCTACATAGGAGATACACAGGTAGTCTTTCTTACAGCTTTGGTAGGAAAAGGAATAATATTGGTGTGTAGAGAAATTTCAAAGTGAGAAAAAAGATTAAAGACAGGAATTACTACAAAGATTAAAAGAACCCTACTTGAAGAAGATCCCATGATCCAGTAGCCAGTTACTTTTATTTGGTGCCTATTCACTTCTTAATTGCTATAAGTATTTTAAAAACCAGATCACTCTCCTAGAGATGTGGGAGTTTAACACCAATTTTATAGTTTAGCTCAAAGCTAACTGAATTTGCCTTAGAGACATATTTATGAATGCCTACCCAGAAACTAAAGAATACATTTAAGAAATTGTGTTGAAGAGATATGGGGAATGAGGCAGGAAAGTAACATTTAGAGCATGTACTATGTATCAGACATTGTACTAGTTGAAAATAAAAGCTTTAGGTTTGAGGTAATTATAGATTCACATGCAGTTGTAAGAAAAAATGCGGAGAAAACCCATGTATCTTTTACCCAGTGTCTTCCACTACCCCACTCTGCAGTGGTAACATCTTGTAAAGCTACAATAAAATAGGGAAAGCATGTTTACTTTAGGAATCCAATTCTATCACTTGAAGTAGTAATATTTGGAGAGAACTTGAAATAATACTAACCTTAATCTGGAAAAATATATTAAAAGTAAAATTGGGAGCGCCTGGGTGGCTCAGTCAGTTAAGCGTCTGACTTCGGCTCAGGTCGTGATCTCACAGTTCGTGGGTTCGAGCCCCGCCCTGGGCTCTGTGCTGACAGCCAACTCAGAGCCTGGAGCCTGTTTCAGATTCTGTATCTCCCTCTCTCTCTGACCCTCCCCTGCTCACATTGTCTCTCTCTCTCGGAAATAAATAAAAAACATTAAAAAAAGTTTTTAATAAAAGTAAAATTGAATTAGTTTCAGATTTACATTTTCACTAGTCACCCAAAAGCAAATGTTAATCTATGGAAAAGAATGTAAAACAGTAATGTTGGTAATAAACATGAGTGACTAGGCAGAGAAATCCAAAGAAAGAATTTAAGAAGAGTTTAAAAACTGTGTTACCAGCTAGACATTAAGACCCGACCTTTACTGCCCACCAGCTCCTACTCACCAATCTTTGTCCCATAATTTCCCTCAAATTCTTCTTTCCAGCATATTTCTTAACTTAGGTGAATGGAAAGAGAAACTGCCCTCCAGTAATAGCGACTGCCCTGACAAGACTTCCAGCCTGCCCAGACCACTCAGACCAGTTTGAACGTAATCTGTGACTCTTGCCTATGCAGATGGGCCAGGGAGTGACCTCTAGAATGAGGACAACTACCTTTACCTCATTATAATACTAAAATCGCCACCCAAGGAGGAGCATAGGCCTCATTTATATAACATACAATGTGTATACGTATGTTTCCTTAAGGTGCACGTGTGACCTTATACCCACCTCTACATATGATGACATGGGCTAAATATTCATCCTAACCATAAATGAAAGGAATCCATTCACCCCTGTTGGGGAGTCATGGCTTTGGAAGCTGTTTCCCCTGATCTCCTTATTTGCTGCATGCATCTCCTTGTTTCCTTGCAGTACAACTCCACCTGGTACAGTTTCTGACTCAACAGAGAGCAAACTCACATTGGTTCAGATAAAGTTAGAGGGTTTAGTTCCTATTAGCTATTCAAAGATGATAAATCAATAATAATAAACAGTCTTGGGGATGCCTGTGTGGCTCAGTCAGTTAACCGTCTAACTCTTGATTTTAGCTCAGGTCATGATCTTATAGTTGGTGGGATAGAACCCTGCATCATGCTCTGTACTGACAGTACACAGCCTGCTTGGGATTCTCTCTCCTTCTCTCTCTGCTCCCACCCCCCCACCCCCATTCATACGTGTGTGGTCTTCCTCTCTCTCAAAATAAATAAAGAAACTAAAAAAAAAAAAAAAAAAACAAACACAGATTTGGTATCAGTGATAAATACAAAAATAGGTCAGTAGACTCGAATATAAAGTCCAGAAATAAAGCCAAATAAATATCTGTGGTTTTAGTTTATTATAAAAGAGGAACCTAGAATTAGTGTAGAAGAGATGGAATATTCAGAAATGAGGATAATTTGATGAGGAAAAAAAGCTGAAATCCTACCTCACTACCTATGTCAAAATAAATAGTAGATGAAACCCAAATTTTAAAGGGAAAAAAGCTAAAAATATTAGATGACCAATTCTGAAAATATTATTAAAACTGAGAAGAACTTTATAATCATGACACAAAACCCAGAAGCTATATCGGAAAAAATAGATGTTTGAGTACATGCAAATTAAAACTATTGAATAGGGGGGAAATGCCATCAAAAATTTAAAAATCGAACAACAAAGGATAAATATTTGCAACATTGTAGAAACGAGTTCACTTATTTTGCAAAACATTCCAACAAATCAATAAGAAAAAGTATCTACAACTTGGTAGAAAAAGAGCAAAGAACACAAAGATAAAGTTCATAAATAAGTACAAATGGTAAGTTGATGATTTAAAATAATTCTGACCTACTACTCATAATTAGGAGGTTGCAAATTAAAATGTTAGTGAAGTGCCATTTTTTTTATCAGATTGACAGGGATTGAAAATTAGAGATTGAACATCAATAGAGGGTAGAGAAAACCAGGTGCTCATTCATGCCTACAGATACATGTTTAAAGATGCTAATTGCTACATTGTTTTTAATAACAAAGCAAAGCAACAGATACAACTTGAATGTGCCTTATTAGAGAAGTCTTACTTGGGTAGAAGTGCCTAGGTTCTTTTTCCGTAGTCTGGCTCAGTCATTGATGAAACCACTACTAGCTCCTTAGCTGAGGCAGACCTTAAAAGCTGGAGGCTATCAGTTTATCAAGTCTTTTGCAACTGGACTAGGAGTTCTTTCTTGAAGGGGGAATCTGACTGCTTCTAAGCTAAGGATTAAGAGTAAGCTAAGGAGATTCTGTTTGTATATAAATGATATACGTGCATTTATGCAGGAGTCCACCCTTATCTTGGAGGGATAGAGCCCCCATCCCAGTAGATAATTAAAACCTGCAGATAATGCTGAATCCTACGTATACTGTTTTTTTCCTATACATACACACCTATGATAAAGTTTAATTTAGGCACAGTAACAGATTAACAACAACAATAATAGAATAATTATAATAATATACCATAATAAAAGTCATATGAATCTCTCTCTCCCTCTTCCTCAAAATATTTACTGTCCTCAACCTTATTGTGATGTGAAATGATAAAACTCTTACATGATGGATAAAGTGAAGTGAATGATGTAGGCTTCATGATGTAGTAGTGTTAGACTACTACTATTTATTCATCTTCTGATGATTCATCAGGAGAAAAATCATCCGCTTCTGGACCAGGATGGACCTTGGGTAACTGAAACCTTGGGAAGCAAAACCACGGTGGGGAAAGGGGGGGTTGTGTAGGGATATTAATGTATATACATAGATAGAAAATATTTATAAAAATACACAAGAAAATAGTTACCAGTATTGCATTGGGCAGTTGGGTTTGGAAAGGATATACCTTTTTTATATCCTTCTATGCTGTAGAAATGTTTTAGCAAGTGCACATATTGCTTTTATTATAACTATTATCAAAAGTTACTGATGAATTTAGACATAGTGTCAAGTTTTTCTGAGCCCCTCCTTAGAGGCCATGTTCAACATGCTCAGAATTCGTTAGTCTTTCATTTGCTCATAGGCCTTCCCAAAGACTTGTAAGGTACTTTCTCATAGCTAGCTCAATCATTTTCTGTCCAATTATCTTGTTTTATTTTTCTTAGGTTTCCTGGATCCAATTTCAATATAGTGGAGTGGATTTTCCCCAGTACCAACAAGTAGTACTCCCAACACCAGCTCAGTGTCTTGAAATTCAACTAAATTCTAACACTATCTACCTGGACATGGCATCAGATCCCACAAGTTAAGCGTTCAGTCCCAGAAGACTGCCCCGCACCCCTACATCAGATGCCAGTTGCAAGCTCATGTTGCTACCGGGGCTCTGCCCAACTGGCTACAGATTGGAGGTTCCCACAACCACCTCCTTGAGTTCCATTAATTTACTAGAGTGGCTCATAGAACTCAAAAAGACATTTTATTTGCTAAGTCACTGGCTTATTATAAAAAGATATAACTCAGGAATAGCCAGATGGAATAGATGGGTAAGGCAAGGAATAGGGAAAGGGCATAGAGCTTCCATTCTCTCTCAGAATGTACAACTTTCCCCAAATCTCTATATGTTTGCTAACCTAGAATCTCTCCAAACCTCATCCTTTGGAGTTTTTATGGAAACCTCATTATATAGGTAGGGTTGATTAAATCATTGACCGCTGGTGATTGATTCAAACTCCAGCCCCTCTCTCTGCTCCCCAGAGGTCAGGGACTGAAAGTTCCAACTCTCTAATCATGTGGTTAGCTCCAATGGGAGCCAGTCCCAATCTTAGATACTTTCCTAAAGCCATCTCATTAACATAACGAAAGATGCCTTTATCATTCAACACTTTAAGAAATTGTGCCAGGAACCTTGGAGGAAGACTATATATGTATATGAGAAACATATTTTGATGCTGTAAATGACCAAACACGTATTTTTTCTTATAAGTCACAGTATCATGATTTTATTCATAACAATTCACATTTGAAATTCCTATTTGTTTACATGTTTATTCCCTGGTTCCACACATATATAATCAACTCTAAGAGAGCTGGACTTAGCACCTATATATTGTTTATTGCTGTAGCCTCAATTTTCTAGTAAAGTCCCTGGTACATAGTAAGTGCTCAATAAATATTTGTTGAATGATTTAATGAATTACAAATAATGTTAAAAAGAACGAGGTAGTCTACATGTTGATTCATTTCACCTGGAATATTAATTGAGTTTCTCAGGGTGCCTGGGTGACTCAGTTAAGCATCCAAGTCTTGATCTCAGCTCAGGTCTTGATCTCAGGGTCATGAGTTTGTGAGTTATTCTTTTAATGTGGCACACAGATAATACCTGCTATGTAGAAGAGCTTTGAGCTGTGAAGGGTAACAAAATAATGTCTGTCTTGTCCTCATGAAACTTAAAATTGGTGGACAGAAACCCAGGTCATTTCCAGTCAGCTAATCATCCATTGAGGGGTTCCTGAACCAGGAGAAACCATGCAGGGGTGAGAACAAGAGAAGCAGTTCTTGTCTCATCAGGTGGTGTGGTACAGAGGAGATCTGCTCCCCCACACTGGAAGACAAGTATTCTGGAAACCACCATCATATCAAATCTCCTGGGATTTACCTTCATGCAGAGACAATTCTGATATGCTATCCTTCTTCTGCCAGTGTTTCTCACACATATGGTTTCTATGGTTCCCCTGAATCTCTGATGCCTGGGAGGGACCCCTGCCATCTATGCCAGCTGGCTTGTGGGCCCTGTTTTCTCACCTCTTTTCTGCCAACTTCTTCAGATTGCTGTGCCTGGTTCCCATTTTATCTAGCCTTATCTCAGGGAGTATTTCCTGAACACAATCATCCTTAGAATGGGAAAAGAAATGTAATCAGGATACAACAGCTTTCCAATACTCATTGGATTCTCTGCCTGGAAATTTCCACTATTAGAAACTCATTTTTTAGAGTTAATACATTAGCCTCTTTTCGAATTCAAATGCCTTTGGGAATACAGAGGGAAACATTAAAATATTAAAACAATAAATAGGAAGAAAACAAAACTATTAAAACCTTCGAGTGAAAATGTGAATCAGAATTTGGCATTTGGATTACAGGCTAACAGAAATGAAAGGGAAAATTATTTTAAAAAATTTTATCTATCATTCTTGTTTTTATGGAATGAGGACGCTGAACTCAAGGAAAGCACAGTGGCTTGGCTAAGAGTGCAGCCCAGTTCCTGAATCATTCCTCCTTGGAATTTGAGGGGTAGATCTGGTCAAGTGTTAAGTAGAGATCTTCACACATGCAGTCAACAGCCTAAGATACTGAGCACCTAAGTGAGTATCCTAAAAAATCATGTTTCTGAAGGGCCTTTTCATTTGTGCAGTGGTGAAGGGCTTAGTTCCAGTTAGAGCAACATAGATATAGCTCTTGCTTAGCTATGTGAATTAGGCAAGTAAGAACATCTTTAATTTGCAGTTTGTTCACCTGGAAGAGACAGATGGTGATAGTATCTGCCTCGTGGAGCTGTTATAAAGACTAAATGAGCTAAAGTAGATAAAACATATAGCGAAGCTCTTGGCTCATAGTAGGCACTTGATAAACACTAGCTATTAAGACTGAGTTATTAAAGACCTGATTTACTGCTGGACGGTGTTGTGAAGGGCTCCGCCCATGGCAGGAAGTTGCTCCAGCCAGTCATCTTCTCATGCCTACTGTCTTTCTGCCTCTCAATTTTCACAGCTTCAAAATGGAATAGATGATTCATTTCCCCTACCTTCCCCCAAAGAATTTCTTATATCTTTTATAAAGCAGCTAATTTAGGTGGGACAGTGTGTCCTTATGCATCTTCAAATCATACTATTTTTGGATAATACGAAAGGAATAAGGAAGGTGAGAGAAGCAATGGAAGTGATAGGGTTTTGTGATACTTAAAGCTATTTACCCACTTGTTTCTTCTCCCTGTTTCCATTGGCTGAAATGTAACAGAGATTGGGACCTGAACATTTGGAAGGTCATTGTGTTCCCTGGAACACAAAATCTACTCTGAGACTTTTTAGGTGAGGAAAAGGGTCAATGTTGCTCTAGTATGCTCCATCTAGCTGCCTAACCTGTCTCAAAGACCCAAGGAGGATACAGTCTTTGTCTGCCTGGCTGACCCCACAGAGTACATGGGCTCAGAGATTACTCCAAAAGAAACCTAACCTCTCATTTTAAATAAATAAGTAAAACATCCATGCTCTCAGAGGAAAAGCAGCCTTAAACACTCAAGTGAAAAGACTTTGTCATGATATAAATCATGTTTGTGGCTTTCCTTGTCACTTATTCCACTCCTAACAGTCTATGTTTTTCTGAAGATCCATGGAATTATCCAGGAGTTTTAAAATTCAGATTCCTGAGCTTTACCCTGTGGAGAGTTTGATTTAGTATGGCCTTGGAACAAGAATTTTTAATGAGCGCCCTTACCTAATACCTCAGGGGGTAATTTGATATACACTTGGAATTATCTTGGGGGCGCCTGGGTGACTCAGTCGGTTAAGAGTCCGACTTCGGCTCAGGTCATGATCTCACGGTTCGTGGGTTTGAGCCCCGTGTCAAGGCTCTGTGCTGACAGCTATCTCAGAGCCTGAAGCCTGCTTCAGATTCTGTGTCTCCTTCTCTCTTTGACCCTGCCCTGTTCACGCTGTCTGTCTCTCTCTCTCAGAAATAAATTTTTTAAAAAATTTTTAAAAATGAGAATTATCTTAAGCTACCATATATACATTCACATAAATCACTTGTTTCAGTTAGAAAATTAACAGAGACGGAGGAGGGCAAGATGGCGGAGAAGTAAGGAGCTCCGTACTTGCACTCGCGCCCATACATCACACAGAAAAGATCTGAAGACATTGGAAACCTT
>NW_024082927.1:0-5353 GCF_003009895.1 Hyaena hyaena
AGAGAGAGAGAGAGAGAGAGACAGCGTGAGCAGGGGAGGGTCAGAGAGAGAGGGAGTCACAGACTCTGAAACAGGCTCCAGGCTCTGAGCTGGCAGTCAGCACAGAGCCCGACGCGGGGCTCGAACGCACGAACCGCGAGATCATGACCTAGGCGAAAGTTGGACGCTTAACCGACTAAGCCACCCAGGCGCCCCTCAAGTCCATTGTTTCTTTAGTGATTTTCTGTCTAGTTGATGTATCCATTGCTGTAAGTGGAGTATTAACGTCCCCTGCTATTAGCACATTCTTATCCATAAGATTGTTTCTGTTTGTGATTAATTGTTTTATGTATTTAGGTGCTTCTGTATTTGGTGTGTAGACATTTATAATTCTTAGCTCATCCTGATGGATAGACCCTGTATTCGTTATATAATGCCTTACTTCATCCCATGTTACTTTAAAGTCCTGTTTGTCTGATATGAGTATGGTGACTCCAACTCTCTTTTTCACTTCCAGTAGTATGATAGATATTTCTCCATCCCCTTACTTTCAATCTTAAGGTTCCTCAGTTGTAAAATAAGTTTCTTGTAGACAGCAAATAGATGGATTTTTTCTTTTCTTTTCTTTTTTTTTGCTGTGACCTTGATGGGATGGTGCTAAATTCTTTGGACTGGAATATAGGTGTTTTTTTTTTTTAAGTTTTTAATTTATTTCTGAGAGAGAGAGAGACAGCATGATCACGGAAGGGTCCGAGAGAGAGGGAGACAGAGAATCTGAAGCAGGGTCCAGGCTCTGAGCCACAGCGCCCAGTGTGGGGCTCGAACCCACCAACTGTGTGACCATGACCTGAGCTGAAGTTGGAGGCCTAACCAACTAAGCCACCCAGGCGCCCCTGGAATATAGGTTTTGTTTGTTTGTTTGTTTGTTTGTTTTATTTTTAATAAGGGGAAGTCAAATTTTTAATTTTAGTTCAAGATGATACATCAAAGTGAGGACATATTGCTTAGTTTTATTATTTATTTATTTATTTTTTACAAATAGTTTGTCATGTTGGTTTCCATATGACACCCAGTGCTCATCCCCACAAGTGCCCTCCTCCATGCTCATCTCCCCCCTCCCCCACACACCCATCAGTCCTCAGTTTGTTCTCAGCATTCAAGAGTCTCTCATGGTTTGCCTCCCTCCCTTTCCCCCCATCCCCCTTCTTCTCTCCCATGGTTCTCTGTTAAGTTCCTCCTAATCCTCCTATATGTGCAAACAGATGGTAGCTGTCCTTCTCTGCCTGACTTATGTCGCTCAGCATAACACCCTCAAGGTCCATCCATGTTGCTATACATGACCAGATTTCATTCTTTCTATTGCCATGTAGTATTCCATTGTATAGATAAACCACATCTTCTTGATCCATTCGTCAGTTGATGGACACTTAGGCTCTTTCCATGTTTTGGCTATTGTTGAGAGTGCTGCTATGAACTCCCCTATGACCCAGCAATAGCACTGCTAGGAATTTTCCCAAGGGATACAGGAGTGCTGATACACAGGATCTTTCCTTTTTTTGAATGAAGGTGTTTACAACTGTAAATTTCTCTCAGCGCTATTTGATCCATTCTAAATTTCTTGTTATGTGTTTTCATTTACATTCATCTCAAGTATTAACTTATTTCATAATGATTTCTTCTTTAACCCATTGGTTTAAAGAGTGTGTTGTTCACATGGGGAAGACTAAACCCCATAACATTTGGTTTAAAAACCAGAGGGTTTGATTTCTGTGAATTTATAAAACTAGTTGTTCTTGGACCTGGAACTTTAAGAGTCTGCTGAGTCAGCACTGGGTGAGCCTTGGGTGAGTGATAACTGGATTGCTGCCCTTAAAGAGACAGCAGCTTGTGTGGAGAGGCAGCATAAAAATACAGTTTACACAATGCTGGGGGCAAACAGGAGACAGATTTGTTCATACTAATTTTGGAGTATTTTGCTCATACTAAGTTTGGATCTGAAAATAAGGGAACTAACAGGTGCCGTTTTCCTCCCCCACTCCCTAGCATAAACACAGAGCCACCTGTGAGAGGCGAGGGTGTACAGTCACTTGCTACCTAACCTGCTAGCCATGCACCATGTGCAGAAATTCACTTGAGGACTGGCCCACTCCAGGCCTGCTAGCCTTGGCTCTGGGTCAGGGCAAGTCTTGTTAAAGCTGCAAATGTTCTCTGATCAGATGCTCAGTGCACAGCTGCTGCAGGACATCGTGTCCGTTGTCCACCACTGTCTCTACACTACACCTAGCCCTGTGCTTCCAACCACCTTGCATGTAATGCTCAGACATGCACCTATAGCTGCCATTTCATGCCATGCCAAGGCTCCCTTGCCTGTAGCACCCAGCTGAGTGCCCCCAGCAACAATAGCACACTATGTTCAGCCACATATGTTGTATGGCCAGCAGCCATGTGCATAGTTTGCACTTCCCAGCCACCACACCATGTCCAACCACATACTCCCAGCCACCTTCACAGCTGTGCCAGTCTCTAGCAGCCCTGGCATGCATACATTAGCTTCATAGTGCTTTGAGGGATACAGCATAGGACTAGTGGAGTAGTGAAAATTTTGCTAATACTCCTGCTCGCTCATAGCTAGCCTGCCTGGGTCCTACTAACATCACTTGCCCAGGTCCCATTAACACCACAGAGAGCAAGCACAGTCCACAGCAGTCAGAGACTCAGGACAGATGACTCCACTGAAAGGACAAGCGACACCAGACACAATAGCAGGAGGTAAGCAACACACATAGAATACTTTCCTGAAGTGCCAGGCTCTTGTGAACAGGGAACACAGTGCTGTAGGGACTCCAGTATGTCTTCTTTATAAAGTTATTATTTTCAAGAGCAGTAAAGACTCAGATGATCTTCTTAACACAGAGGCAGACAAAATAAGAATATAGAGTTTATCTGAAATAATAGAACAGGATGAGGCCATGGCCACAGATTTAGGTAATATGCATGGTAAAGAATTTAAAGGAATGATAATAAAGATACTCCTTGGATGTGAGAAGAAAGTGGAAGACATCAGTGAGACCCATAACACAGAGATAAGGAATAACATAGCAGAGAGAAAGGGCACAATAAGCAAAATGAGAAACATGCTTGATGGAATGGAATGGCCGGCTAAAAGAAGCAGAGTAATGATTTAATGACCAAGAAGACCACAGTAATGGAAAGAAGTCAATGGAATGGAAGAGATAGATATGAATTATGCAAAAGGAGAATAAACTTAAGAGAACTCAGTGACTGCCTCAAATGTAATGACATTCGTATTACAGGAGTCCCATAAAGAGAGAGAAAATGGGTCAGAAAATGTATTTGAAGAAATAACAACTGACCTCCCAGCTTGGGGGAAGGAAACAGATATCCAGATGCAGGGGGTGAAGAGAAACCCCAACAAAAAATTTAAAAAGCAGACCCATTCCAAGACATATTGTAATTAAATTGACATAATATAATGATAAAGAAAAAAATCTTAAAGCATCAGCACAAAAGAAGTCATTAACATACAGGTGAAAACTGATAAGGCCAGCAGGAGAGTTTTCAACAGAAACATTGCAAGCCAGAAGGGAATGACATGATATATTCAAAGTGCTGAATGGGAAAAATTTACAGCCAGTAATATTCTATCCAGCAAGGCTATCATTCAGAATAGGAGGAAAGATAAAGAGTTTCCAAGACAAACAAAAACCAAAGGATTTCATGAACACTAAACTAGTGCTGCAAGAAATATTTATTTAAAACTGTTTTAAATTTTTTTAGAGAGAGAGAGACAGAGACAGAGCATGAGCGAGGGAAGGGCAGAAGAGAGAGGAAGACACAGAATCTGAAGCAGGCTCCAGGCTCTGAGCTGTCATCACAGAGCCCAATGTGGAGCTAGAACTCAAGAGCTGTGAGATCAAACCTGAGCCGAAAGCTTGACTGAGCCACATAGGTGCCCCTGCAAGAAATATTTAAAGGGGATTCTTTGAGTGGGAAGAAGAGACCACAAGTGACAGTACTGAGGTAGGAAACACAAAAGCAGTAAACATGAACATTTCTTTTAAAAATAAGTCAACTTAGAGAAAAAGATATAAAATATAATAAAATATACCTAAAATGTGAGGAAAGGAGAAAAGAATGGATACAAACTTAAATGACCATCAACTTAATATAGATTGCTATTTGCTGAAAATGTTATATGCAAACCTAATGGTAAGAACAAATCAAAAACCACTAATAAATATGGAAGAATAAGGAGAAAGAAATCCAAATATATTACTAAAGAAAATCAGCAAACGGTGAAAAAGAAAAAGGTAAGAAAGGAACAGAGAAACTCTTCAGATACAATCACAAAACAAGTAATAAAATGGCAGTAAATACATATCTATTAATAATTACTCTGAATGTAAATGGTCCAGTCAAAAGACATAGGGTGACAAAATGGATAAAAAAGACATATAAGACCCATCTATATGCTGCCTACAAGAGACCACTTTAGACCTAAAGACACCCACGCTATAGTGAGAGTAGAAAGTAGAGAGTAGAAAAACATTTATCATGCAAATGGATGTGAAAAGAAAGCCAGAGTAGCAACACTAATATCAGACGAAGTAAACTTTAAAACAAAAGCTGTAACAGAGACAAAGATGGACACTATATAATAATAAAAGCTACAATCCAAAAAGCAGATATAACAATTTTAATATTTATGCCTCCAACTTGGGGTACCCAAATATATAGAAACAATTAATAACAAACCTAAAGAAACTTATTGATAGTAATCCAATATTAGTAAGGACCTAACACCCTACTTATATCAATGGACATATCTTCTAAGCAGAAAATTAACAAGAAAACAATCGTTTTGGGTTTTTAAAAAATTTTTTTATTATTATTATTTTTTACAAATAGTTTATTGTCAAGTTGGTTTCCATATAACACCCAGTGCTCATCCCCACACGTGCCCTCTTACATGCCCACCACCCTCCTTTCCCCCCACACCCATGAGTCCTCAGGTTGTTCTCAGCCTTCAAGAGTCTCTCATGGTTTGCCTCACTCCCTTTCCCACACTATTTCCCCCCTTCATCTCCCCCATGGTCCTCCGTTAAGTTCCTCCTAATCCTCCTATACGTGCAAACATATGATATTTGTCTTTCTCTGCCTGACTTATTTCGCTCAGCATAACACCCTCAAGGTCCATCCATGTTGTTACACATGGCCAGATTTCATTTTTTCTCATTGCCATGTAGTATTCCATCGTATAGATTAACCACATCTTCTTGATCCATTCGTCCGTTGATGGACACTTAGGCTCTTTCCATGTTTTAGCTATTGTGGAGAGTGCTGCTATGAACAT
>NW_024082927.1:5586-43766 GCF_003009895.1 Hyaena hyaena
CTCAGTGTGGTTTTGATATGTATTTCCCTGATGAGGAGGGATGCTGAGCATAGTTTCATGTGTCTGTTGGCCATCTGGATGTCCTCTTTGGAGAAGTGTCTGTTCATATCTTCTGCCCATTTCTTCACTGGGTTGTTTGTTTTTCGGGTGTGGAGTTTGGTGAGTTCCTTATAGATTCTGGATATTAACCCTTTATCTGATATGTCATTTGCAACTATCTTTTCCCATTCCGTTGGTTGCCTATTCATTTTGTGGGTTGTTTCCTTTGCCGTGCAGAACCTTTTAATCTTGATGAGGTCCCAATCATTTATTTTTGCTCTTGATTCCCTTGCTTTTGGGGATGTGTCAAGTAAGAAGTTGCTGCGGTGGAAGTCAAGGAGGTTGTTTCCTGCTTTCTCCTCTAGGGTGTTGATAGTTTCCTGTCTCACGTTCAGGTCCTTTATCCATTTTGAGTTTATTTTTGTGTATGGTGTGAGAAAATGATCTAGGTATTAACTTGTCTTTAACTGCTTGGTAAAATAGATTTCTCCTGTGAAGCCCTCCGGTCCTGGACTTTTTTTGTTTGTTGGGAGACTTTTGATTACTGATATGATTCCTTTGCTTGTTATTGGTCTGTTTAAATTTTCTATTTATTCCTGTTTTAGTTTTGGTAGTTTATACATATAAATTTCTAGAAATTTATCAATTTCTTCCAGGTTGTCCAGTTTGTTGGCATATAATTTTTCATGATATTCTCTTATAATTGTTTGTATTTCTGAGGTGTTGGTTGTTATTTCTCCTCTCTTATTTGTAATTTTATTCACTTGGATCCTTTCTATTTTTTTTTCTGATAAGTCTTGCTAGGAGTTTATCAATTTTGTTAACTTTTCCCAAAGAAGCAGCTCCTGGTTTCATTGATCTGTTCTACTGTCTTTTCAGTTTCTATATCATTTATTTCTGCTCTAATCTTTATTATTTTCCTTTTTCTGCTGCCTTTAGGCTTTGTTTGTTGTTCTTTTTCTAGTTACTTTAGGTGTATGGTAGGTTGCTTGAGATTTTTTTTTTTGTTTCTTGATATAGGCGTGTATTGCTATATAATTATCTCTTAGGATTGTTTTTGCTGCATTCCAAATGGATTTTGACCATAGTGTTTTCATTTTCATTTGTGTCTAGGCATATTTTTATTTCTTCTTTAATTGTCTGGTTCACCATTCACGATTTAGTAGCATTTTGTTTAACCTCCATGTATTTGTAGTCTTTGCAATTTTTTTCTTGTGGTTAACTTCAAGTTTCATAGCATTGTGGTCAGAAAATATGCATGATATGATGTTAATCTTTTTGTACTTATTGAAGCCTGATATGTGACCTAGTAGATGGTCAGTTTTGGAGAATGTCCTACATGCACTTGAAAAGAATATGTATCCTGCTGCTTTAGGATGAAATGTCCTGAATATATCTGTTATGTCTGTCTGGTCCAGTGTGTCATTCATAGCCATTGTGTCCTTGTTGATTTTCTGCCTAGATAATCTGTCCATTGGTGTAGATGAGGTTTTAAAACTCCCAACTATTATTGTATTATTTTCAATGAGTTCCTTTATGTTTGTTATTAGTTTTATATATTTGATTGTTTCAAGTTGGGGACACAAATATTTATAATTGTTAGATCTTCTTGTTTGTATAGTCCCTTTTATTATAATATAGCCTTCTCCATCTCTTGTTATATTCTGGTTTAAAATCTAGTTTTTTAAAAATAAGTGTTGTTACTTTGTCTTTCTTTTGACACCCATTTGCATGACAAATGTTTCTCCATCTCCTCATTTTCAGTCTGCAGATGTCTTTAGTTCTTTAAAAAAAAATTTTAATGTTTATTTATTTTTGAATGAGAGAGAGACAGAGCGTGAGTTTGGGAAGGGCAGAGACAGAGACAGAATCTGAAGGAGGCTCCAGACTCCGAGCTGTCAGTAGAGATCATGGTTCATAACCTGAGCCAAAGTCAGACACTTAATTGACTGAGCCACCCAGGTGCCCCAGTGTCTTTAGTTCTAAAATGAGAGTCTTGTAGGTGGCATATATATGGGTCGTGTGTGTGTGTGTGTGTGCGCGCGCGCGCGTTTGTGTGTGTTTAAAATATGTTCTGACTTTCGTATCTTTTGTTTGGAGCATTTAGTCCATTTATAGTCAGAGTTATTATTGGTTGAAATGTATTTAATGTCATTTTAAAAATTGTATGTTTTGTTGTTTCTGGAGATTTTCTCTATTCCTTTCTAGGCTTTGTCACTTTTGGTCTTTCCTTCCCACTTAAAGGGCTGGTTTAGCGCTCACAAACTCCTTTAGTTTTTATTTGTCTAGGAAACTATCTCTTCTATTCTAAATGATAGACTTACTGGGCAGAGTATTCTTGGCTACAGATTTTTTCCATTCACCACGTTGAATATATCATGCCACTCCCTTCTGGTTGGCCAGATATCTGTGGAGAGATCTGCAGCTAACCTTATGGGCCTTCCCTTATAAGGTAGGGACTTTTTCTGTTGCTTTTAGGATTTTTTCTTTGTCACTACATTTTACAAATTTAACTATATTATATATTCGTGTTGGCTTACTTTTATTGATTTTGATGGGGGTTCTCTGTGCCTTCTGGATTTGGATGTCTCTTTTCTTCCCCAGATTAGGGATGTTTTCAGCTATTATTTCCTCAAATAAACGTTTGGCCCCTTTTCTCTCACTTCTTCTGAGACTCCTATGATATGAATGCTATTATATTTGACGGAGTCACTGTGTTCTCCAAATCTACTTTTGTGATCCATAGTCCTTTTTCTCTCTTTGTTCATGTTCATTCTATTTTCTGTATCACTTGTTTGTTCCCCTGCCTCTTCCATCCTTGTGGTGATTACATCCAATGTGTTTCGAATCTGACTTACTGCATTTTTCATTTCTGCCTGATTGTTTTTTAACTCTCTCATCTCTGTGGTAAGGATGTCCCTGATGTCTTCCATGCTTTTCTCAAGCCCAGTGAGTATCCTTAGGATAGTTGCTTTAAATTCTACATCAAATATATCACTTATATCTGTTTCAAACAGATCTATGGCCATGACTTTTTCTTGTTCTTTCTTTTGCATGCTATGGTCTGGTTGTTAAATGAGATCTGGAGCTACTTCCACTAGAAATGAAGGCTTGCAGAACTCTGTGGTTTGTAGATGTGGTACATGCGGGGATTTTTGCATGGTCTTCTGGGGAAGAGGCCCACTGCACTGATCCTTAGGCACACTTGCCTGAGAAAAGCAGTCCCAGCAGAGCATGGAATGTGGTTTAAGTAGGTTAGGCAGTCAGTTTTGGCGCTGTGCTGTCTATTCAAGTTGGTTTATGCTGAGGGGCGGGGAAGAGTGATGGCACCAACCAGCTACTTTGTCCCTGGAGAGGGGACTTCATGCTTGCTGCTTTCAGGGAAGCACTCCCAGAAAAGTGAATAATTTCCCCTCATACCTCACAGGTGTGTTTTGGGTTGCTGTTTTCACTGTCTCCAGTTTGCTTGCCTGCATGGAGCAGCACAGTACGCTTTGGGGTTTTTGTCAGTCAAGTCTGCTGACTTAAAACTCCAAATATTAGGGATCTGGTGTAGTGGGGACCTGTGTTGTTCTTCTGGGGGAGGGTCTTGCCACAATGGGATTGATGACAGTTTGAAGGAGAAAGAAGTCCCACACCAGAATTCATGGGTGTGGTATTTGGAGCAAAGCAGGCTAAAACAGCCAGTGTCCAAGTTAGCCACGCTCCCTTTGCGCCTGGGCTGAGGGACGGGGGAAGGAAATGATGCCCCCTAGGTTTTTGTCCCTGGAGGGGTGACTCTGAGAATGACACCTCTCACATATGCACTGTAAGCAAAGTGAACTGTCTCTCCCTGTGCTTCTTAAGCATCCTCAGATTGTGTCATCTACTCTGTGGTTGCTTTTGGGCCTTCTCCCCAGTAGGGCAGCACAATCAGGGCACTATCCCAGCCAACCCTGCCAACTTTTAAAACTCCAGTCTTTGAGCTCCACTAGTTGCTCACAAAAATCAGCCCCTCTAGTTTTCTTAGCCAATGGCTTTGTGGAAGTATCCTCCTTATGCATATCCCTGTGAGCTCCACTCTCTCTCACTGTTCCCTGCGATCAGGGTACCTTCCCCTCCACAGCAAACATGATCCATTTCTCCCCCAAACTACATCTCTGCATTTCATACTTTCCTTGATGTGGCTTCTTCCATCCCTCTAGTTGTGGATGTTGTTCTGTCAGTCGTCAAATCAATTTCTGGGATATTTAGAATGATTTGATAGTTATCTAGCTATGTCCAATGGATGAAGGAAGCCTAGATTCCTCCAACTATGCTGCCAGCTTAGTTCCTTCCCTGTTTGTTGGAAGTTTTTAGATTATTGATTCAATTTCTTTGCTGGTTTTCAGTCTTTTCAAATTTTCTATTTCTTCTTTCACTTTTGGTAGTTTATATGTTTCTAGCATATTTCTAGTGTATTCATTGATTTTGTTAGGGGTTCTCTGTGCCTCCTGGTTCTGAATATCTATTTACTTTCCTAGATTAGGGAAGTTTGCACCTGTAATTTCTTCAAATACATTTTCTGCCCCCTTTTCTCTCTTCTTCTTCTTCTGGAACTGCTATAATATGAATGTTATTATATTTGATGGAGTGATTGAGTTCCCTAAGTCTTTTCTCATTTTGGATAATTGTTTTCTTTCTCTCTCTTTTAAGCATGTCTACTTTCCATTACTCTGTCTTCTAGGTCATTTATTCATTTCTCTACTTCTTCTAGCCTTCTTTTCCTTTTATCTACTGTGATTCTAATCTCATTTATTTCACTCTTCATCTTTGATTCTTTTTATCTCCATGTTAAGGGTTTCATTGATGTCTTCTGATCTTTTCGCAAGTCCAGTGAATATCCTATGGTCATTGCTTTATATACTCCATCAATAATGTTATTTATATCTGCTTTTGCTTAAATTTCTGGCAATGGCTTTGTCCTGTTCTTTCATTTGGGACAGATTTCTCTGTCTTATTTTTTCTAAGTCTCTGTGTCTGTTTCTCTGTGTTATAAAAGTCAGGTATGTCTCTTCTTCTTAAGGGTAATGGCCTTATGAAGAAGGGTTTCTGTATCGCTGTACCTTGTTGTATACCCTGTTCCCCAGGTCCAAGCACTTAAGGGAGTGTGCCCAATGTGTGCTGTATGCATTATGCGTTTGTGTCCTGAACATTTTATCCTTCAGGCTAGTTGTTTGCAGAGGCTGTCTTTGTCTATTATGAGCAGTGTTTGTCCTCTGAGCTGAACGTAGCATGTTTTAACTAAGTGTGCTCTGGTCTGCTTATGAAATGAGACCTCTTGCCACTGCTGCCATAGTGGGGCCCTGAAAAACTCCCTGGTCAGGAGATGTGGTGTCAGGAGGGGTTTGAGGATGTCTTCTGTGAGGAGAGGGCCCCAGGTGCTGACCTGAGGCAAGCATGACTTGGAAGGGCAGTTCCACCAGAGCGAGGGTAGTGGCAGGACTTAGTATAAGCAAGTGAGGTCGTGAGTGTTGGCACTGCATTGGTAAGCACAGGTGGCCTATGCTTACTTATTATGCTGAGGGCAGGGGAGGAAAATGGTACCTGCCAGTTCCTTTGTTCCCAAATGGATCTCTCTGTGAATGCTGTCTCTCTGGGATATGCTCTGAGATAGGCAAATAACCTTTCCACTCTGTGCTTTAGGCACTCTTCAGATTGCTGTTTCCATTTTGTATGTCTGTGGGCTGTTTGCTTGGCCTCCTTTCCAAGAATGGCTCTAGTGCCCTCTTGGCACTATTCAAGCCAAGCCCATTGACCTTCAGAATTTCAAGATGTAAGCCCCACTCGTCGCAAGAACTCATAAACTTCAACTCCTCTCACTTTCGAGTCGATTTCTATGGAGATTTCTCTTCCCAGTGTGGATGCTCCTGTGTGTTAGTTTGTCTCTTGCCCTTCTCCATAACTGTGGCTCCCTCCCCACCACAAGGATCATAATCTATTTCTCTCACAAACCACATATCTGTGCTTTTTACCTTCTTGGTTGTGGCCTCTTCTCTGTCTTTAGTTTTGGAGTTTGTTCTCCCAGTCTTCAGTTTGATTTGGGGGTTATTTAGGATGATTTGATAGTTATCTACTTGTATTCATAGGATGAGGTAAGCCTATAGTCCTCATTCTCTGCCACCATCTTCCCCTCACCATTTTCTCCCCAAGCTATCTTTGATCTGTTTTCTGTTACTATAGATCAGGTTTTGGCAAACTGATTTGTAAAGGGCCAGAGATAGTAAATATTTGAGGCAATGAAGGCCGTACTATTTGCCACAAATACTGGATGTTGCTGTTGTAGTGCTGAAGCAGCCATAGAAAATATATAAATGAATTACTGTGGATGTGTTCCAATAAAAATTTATTTACAAAAACAGGCAGTGGGCTAGATTTGACCCATGAACTATAATATGTTGCGCCCTGACATTTGCATTTTTAAGAGTCTTATGCAAAAGTGTTATATAGTATGTAATAATTTTTATTCTGTCTTCTTTTATCAGCCTAATTATCATGAGATTCATCCATGTGGTAGTGTATTCCAATATTTCCTTCTTTTTATTGGTTGTGTAGTATTCTATGAATTGGTTATATCAGAGTTTGTATATCCATTCACCTGTTGTTGTGTATTTGGATTGTTTCTCATTTTGTACTATTATAACAAAAACCACAATAAATATTTGTGTTCAATTCTTTCTTTCATCATATGCTTTAATTTCTCTTAGGTTAATACCTACAAGTGGAGTGGTTGGACAGTTGATGGATTTATTGGAAATGTTTTTAAAAACTGCTAGACTGTTTTCCAAAGTGGCTGTAACATTTTACAGTTCCACCAGCGGTATATTAGAGTTCTAGTTCCTCCATATATGTGTCCATGATTAGTTTGGTCTTTCTTTTTGCTTTTACACTTTCTAAGGTATATAGTGGAATGCCATATCATTTTACTTTATATTTTCATGATGACTAGTGATATTGAGAATATTTTCATGTGCTTGTTTGCCATCCTTATATCTTCTCTGGTGAGGTGTCTGTTCAAAACATTCTCCATTTTGATGGAGTTGTTTGTTATTGCTAAGTTTTGAAAAAATTTAGAAATATCTTCTGAATATGAATCCTTTATACATAGGTAATTTCTGGATATTCTGTCCTAGTCTGTGGTTTGTCTTTGCCTTTACTTAATAGCTACTTTTCAGAAACTTGAAGTCCAAATAATGAAAACTTCTTTATAGATCATGCTTTTAACGTTGTATACAACAAAACTTTCTCAAGGACAAAGAAACTTTTCTGTATTTTATTCTATAAATTTTAGAGTTATAAAATTTACATTTAGGCCTATGATCTACTTAGTTAACTTTTATATGATTAAATGAATAGATCAGAGTTTAAAAAAGCCTTTTATTTGTATGCAGATATAGAATTGTTCCAACATTTGTACTGCTACTCTTTCTTCACTGAACTGTCATTGAACCATTGTTGAATATCAATTGACCATGAATATATGGGTATATGTCTGGATTCTCCATTGAACAAATTGATTATATTGATTCAAGATAGACTGTTTTCACTATTGTAGCTTTATAACACATCTTAATATGATGTAATGTGTGTTCTTCAACATTACTCTTCTTTTTCAAGGCTATATTGGCTATTCTAAGTCCTTTGCATTCTTACATGACCTTCAGAATCAGTTTATTAATTTCTATACAAAAGATAGCTTGGATTTCTGCAAAACATTATTAGGAAAATCTTTACAATGAAGACTTAAATAAATGGAGATATAGGCCATGTCCATGGATCAGCAGACCTTACATTGTTAAAATGCTACTTCCAAATTAATCCATACATGACCCCTCAAAGATGTCTCTACTCTAATTCCTGATGTTAATGTCTGTATATGTTATGTTTTGTGACAAAGGGACTTTGTAGGTAGAATTAAAGTTATAAACTTTAATATAAGGAGATTTTCCTAGATTATGTAGATAGACTCTGTGTAATCACATAGGCCCTTTTTTAAATTAAATTTTTAATGTTTTATTTATTTCTGAGAGAGAGAGACAGCGTGAGCAGGGGAGGGTCAGAGAAAGAGGGAGATACAGAATCTGAAAGAGGCTCCAGGCTCTGAGCTAGCTGTCAGCAAAGAGCCCGATGCGGGGCTCGAACCCACGAGCCGTGAGATCATGACCTGAGCTGAAGTGGGACACTTAACCGACTGAGCCACACAGGCATCCCCACATAGGCCCTTAAAAGTAGAAGTTGAAGACAGACGAGTCAGTTTGAGGTTTGATAGGGACTTCACCTACCATTGCTGGCTTTGATGATAGATTAAGTGTGTGTGAGGGGGGCGTCCTGAGCCAGGAAGTTTGAGTGACCTCTAGAAGCCAAGAATAACTCTTGGATGACAGCAGCAAGGAAGTTGGGACCTCAGTCTTATAGCTGTAAGGAATTGAATTATGTCAGTAACTTGAATGAATAAGAAAGCAGATTCTCTCCTGAAGTCTCCGGAAAGGAATTCAGCCCTGCCAACACCTTGATTTTGCCTTGATGAAGTCAGAAATGTAGCTGAGCCCGCTATACTTTTGATATATGAAAACTGTGATATAAGAAGTAGATTTTATTTTAAGCCACTACACTTGTGGCAATTTGTTATGGCAGGTATAGAAAACTAGTACTCTTTTTATGTCTATAGAATTTATAGACATGCCATTGTCCTATTCTTGATATTGGCAAATTTTGCCTTCTCATGTTTTGTCTTACTCAGATTGGCTAAAGTTTATCAATCTTATTGATTTTCTCTAAGACCCAACTTTTGGTGCATTGCTTTTCTCTAATATTTTTCTATTTCACTTATTCCTGATCCAATCCTATTCTTTCTTTCCTCCCACTTGTTTTGGATTTTATTTGCTCTACTCATTAAAATATGTGCAGACTATTTTAACACAAACTTCACAAAATAAAATCTATGCAAAAAAGCTCATCATTAGTCATTAGAGAAATGCAATTTGAAACTACAATAAATACCCTTCATACTCATTGGAATGTCTAACATTAAAAAAGGCTGACCCAGTGTTGAAAATCTGGAGGAACTCGAATTCTTATATACTATTGGTAGTGTTTTAAAATGTTACAACCATTTTGGAAAATAGTTTCATAGTTTCTTGAAACAAACATCCTATAATATTAACCTGTCATACGGTCCAACTGTTCCATTCCTAGGTATTTTCCCAAGGGAACTGAAAACATGTACACACAGACAATTGTATATGAAAGTTAATAGCACATTCATTTGTAATAGTCAAATAATGGAAGCAATCCAAACATCCCATCAACAGTGAATAGATATGTACATTGTGGTATAGCCATACTATAGCATACTACTAAATAACACAAAATAATGAGCTATTGAGCTACACACCAACACTGAAGAATCTTAAAATTGTTGTGTTGAAATGGAAGCAATCAGACAAAAGAATGTATGTTGTATACTTGCATCTATAAAAAATATAGAAAATGTAAACTAATCTATAGTGAAAGAAAAGACATATTCCTGGGGGTAGAGTAGGGTAACAGGGGCAGATATAGGGGATATAAGAACATGGGCATTAAAAAATGCTAAGTGTAATGAATATATTCATTATCTTGATAATTGGTTTCATGGGTATATATATATTAGCCAAAATACAAATTTTACACTAATTTTTTTAAATGTTTATTAAACAGAGTGTGAGTGGGCAAGGGGGAGAGAGAGAGGAAGACAGAATCTGAAGCAGGCTCCAGGTTCTGAGCTGTCAGTACAGAGCCTGATGTGGGGCTCAAACTCACAAACCATGAGATCATGACCTGAGCTGAAGTCAGACGCTAAACTGACTAAGCCACCCAGGCACCCAGTACATTTTAAATATGTTCAGTTTGCAGAATATAAATTTACTTCAATAAAGAAAACAATCAGAAGATAAATACTTAGTGTGATAGCATTTGAACTACATCTATGTCTGTATGTCTACTTATTTATTTTTCAGGGTGGATTGCTATTCTTGGTGCCATTTGGTTGCTAATTTTAGCTGATGTCCATGATTTTGAGATAATTCTACACCGAGTGGAATGGGCAACTCTTCTGTTCTTTGCAGCACTCTTTGTTCTAATGGAGGTAAGACTTCAGAATTTTTGCAACGTAATATTTTATCTGACTTTTATATTTCATACTTTATTATGTGAATGAAAAAAGCCTAAGTCTGTAGTCTTTCCACATATTCATGGGGAGTAAATAGACTATTTTAAGTTAAACCAGGTTTTATTTCAGTCACTTAAATATTTTCCAATAAAATTGTTTATTTGGTTGCTGTCTTTAAATATTATCTTTGTGACTTATAAACTTACTCTAATTTCATTTTCTATAAAGTAGAATTTGCTTTAAGTTGCATTTAAAGCTGAGTGACTTGTTACAGCAAATTGACAGGATAATATCTTGATGATCTATTTAATTTTGTGTAATATTTAAATATTCTGTTATGAAAAAGACTACATGAAAGAGTGAGTAATATATATTATTTTAGTAATAGTTCTTATGAAATTTATTCAAAAAATTATTCACATTATTATTCAATCTTGAGACTCAATTTATGAACTTGAATCCTCCTCAAATACAAGGTTTGCTGAAATAGAAAAATACTACCCCCTAAAGGGTATCTCAAGTGTGCCAAATGTCTCACATTAATTAACTTAACTTGCTGATGGTAGACCCATTTGGTTTTAATTCTTCTGTGGAATAGAACTTTGATACTTCCTCCCTCCCCCCATTTGTCTTTAAGACAAGGCCCTTGAAGTTTTGTAACCTATGTCTTTACTCCTAATGGATTGTGTAGATGTAATCAAGTCACTCATTTAGCCCCTCCAAGCCTGTCAGGGAGTTGTGAATTACATTCTAAGTCTTCAGTTCCCCACTCAAAACCTTCAGCTTTTTTTGTTCTGAGTGTTCTTTCTACACTGAACACATAGAATGTGGAGGGGAAAATTCTGGTTACTGTTTCCATGATTGGACTTTGAAAGTCTCTGCCTTGATTACATGTTTATTCCAGGTATAAAATGCTATCTCATCTGGGTTTTGGTCCTATTTCCCCCTATTTTATACCTCACTTTATTGATGTAGTAAGCAATGGAATTTTAAAAACAACTTTGTTGAGGTATAATTTACATATCATAATATCCACCCATGTTAAGTTTACAATTTAATGATTTTTAATAAAGTTAGAACATTTCCGTCATCCAAATAAGATCTCATGTGTCCATTTACATTTAATTCTAGCTCCTGGTCCCAGCTTTTGAAAATCACTAATTTTTCTGTCTACTGATTTGCCTTTCCTATACATTTCATCTAAAGGAATCATATACCAGATAGTCTTTTCTGTCTGCTTTTTAAAATTAGAATAATGATAATAATGTTGAGGTTCATCCATGTTCTTGTATGTATTTTAGCTCATTTGTTTTATTACTGAATAGTATTCCACTTTGTGGATGCCATTTGATGAATATTTTTATTGTTTTCAATTTTGGACATTATGAATATTACTATCATAAACATTTGTATACATTCATGTATAAGTCTTCATGTGGAACATGTTTTAATGTCTTTGAGGTAGATGCTAGGTTTTGTCATAACTTTAGCTTCTTAAGAGACTGTAAAAATGCTTTTCACAGTGGCTATATGAATTTACATTCTCACCAGCATTATAATAGTTTTCCAGTTTCTCTACATTCTCACTATCACCCTTTGCCTTTCTTTTTGATTATAGACATTCTAATAGGTGTGAAGTGGTATCTCATTGTGTTATTCAACATCATGTTATTAGCCATTTTTATATGTTCAGTGACTTTCTTTTCAGATCTTTTCATCACTTTTCATTTGGGATTTTGTCGTTGTTGTTGAGTGATAATTGTCTTTTATATATTCTGTATATTAATCTTTCATCAAATATATGGTTTGATTCTGAATGTACATTGCCATTATATAGAAATACAACTAATTTTTTATATTGATGTATCCTGTGACCTTGCTGAACTCATCTATTAGTCTAGTAGTTATTTTTGGATTCCTTAGAATTTTCTTTTATGTCACTTGCAAATAAGGACATTTAAATTTCTTCCATTTCTGATTTGAATGCATCTAACTAGCTCATTTTCTTTCCCTTCCTCTTTTTCCATTTTTCCTTCTCTCTTTTTTTTTCCTATGGTCTTGTTGGATAGAACTTCCAGTTCAGTGTTGAATACAAGTAGTGAACATTGACAGCCATACCTTGTTCCAGAGCTTAGGAGAAAAGCACTCAGTTTTTCACTATTATGTGTCATGTTTGTTGTAGGGTTTTATTTTATTTATTTATTTATTTTCAACGTTTATACATTCTCGAGAGACAGACAGAGCATGAGTGGGGAGGGGCAGAGAGAGAGAGGGAGACACAGAATCTGAAGCAGGCTCCAGGCTCTGAGCTGTCAGAACCGAGCCTGATGTGGGGCTTGGACCATGAACCATGAGATCATGACCTGAGCCAAAGTTGGTCGCTTAACCAATTGAGCCATCCAGGTGCCCTGTTTGGTTTTGTATTTGTTTTTGTTTTAATAGAATATTTTTTATCAGGTTGAGAAAGTTCCAATATATCTTGTTTGTTGTAAATTTTTATCAGAAATCTTTATTGGTTATTGAAAAATGCTTTGTCTAGATCTATTCAGATGGTCATGTGACTTTTAATTTGAATATATTAATATGATATACTACATTAATAGATTTTCAGATGCTAAATTTATTCTGAATTCCTAGGATAAATCTCACCTGGTCATGGTGTATAATAAATTGTTAATATCAGATTGTATATTGATGAGAGATATTGGTCTGTATTATTATTTTTATGTGATGTCTCTGGCTTCTGTATCAGTATAATGATGAATGAGTACAGTAGAATAAGTTGAGAAGTGTTCTTTGTAAAAGAGTTTGTAAAGGATTGTTTTTCATAATCAGTTGAGGTTGTCAGTGAGCCATATGGGTCTGGAATTTAATTTGTGGGAAAGTTTTGTTTTTGTTTTACTAATTCAGTTTCTTTGGTCATTCAGATATTCTCTTTTTCCTTGCATAAATTTTAACAATTTTTATCTTTTAAAATTTGTCTGTTTCATTTAAATTATTTCTGGCATAATTTGTTAATAGTATTGCCTTATAATACTTTTATTTCTGTAATGGCATTAGTGATGCCTTGCTTTCATTTCTGATTTTGGTGATTTATCTCGCTTTTTTTCTTGACCAATATAGGTAAAGTTGAACAATGTTCTTGATCTTTTTAAAAGAAAAGCAAATGTTAGCTTCATTAAATCAGTCCATAGTGTTTTGGTTTTCGATTTCATTGATTTCTCCTCTAACCTTCATTATTTCATTTCTTATACTTGCTCTTGACTTAGTGTTCTCTTTCCCCACCTAGGTTCTTAAGGTGGAACCTTAGGTTATTGACTTGAAGCCTTTCTTATTTTCTTATATAGGCATTTAAAGCTACACATTTTCCCCAAGAACCACTCCTCTTAATTCCTTAAATTACATGTATTATCTTTCATTTTCATTTAGCACAAAATATTTTCTAATTTTTCTTGTAATTTCTTTTTTGAATCATAGATTATTTAGAAGCATGCTTTTTATGTTCCAAATATTTGAGGATTTGCCCATACTTCCTTCTATTTTTATCTTTAATTTAATTCAATTTTGCTTTCCATCATTTCAGTCCTCTTAATTTTAATGAGGTTTTTTTGGTCTCAATAAAATTTGGTCTTTCCTGAAAAATATTCCACTTGTGCTTGAAGAGTATGTGTTCTTTCCTTTTGTTTGGTGGAGTATACTATAAATGTCAGATATGTCATGCTTGTTAATAATTTTAAGTCTACATATCATAGATATTCTGGGTAGTGGTTTTGTCAATTTTTGAGAATTAGATATGGAAGTCATTATTGTTGAATTGTGTACTTTTTCTTTCAAATGTGTTCATTTTGTTTTGTATTTTGAAAATCTACTGTTAAGCACATATATTTTATAATTGTTATATCCAAATGAATTGATGTTTTATCATTATTAAATGTCCTTCATTTTCTTTAGAAATATTTTTGTCCTGGATTGTATTTTGACTGATATTGATATAGCCACTTCAGCCCCTTTTTTGTTTACTGTTTGCATGGGCTATCATTTAAAGAAAATCAAGTATGATGATTTTTCTTTTGATTGAAATGTTTAATCCATTCACATGTAATAAAGTTATTTTATACTTGAGTTTATGGCTGCCAATTTGCTATATGTTTTTGCTGTCACATTTATATTTTATTCTTTTTTCTCCTTTGCTGCTTTCCTTGTGTAAATAAATATTTTCTTTTGTACCCTTTATGTTTTCTTTTTTGTTTATTTCTTTACACCTTTTTTGAATTATTTTTTAAAGGTTTTATTTATTTATTTTGAGAGAGAGAGAATGTGAGCAGGGGAAGGGCAGAGAGAGAGAGAGAGGGAGAAAAAGAATCCCAAGAGGCTCTACACTGTCAGCACAGAGCCCAACATGGGGCTTGAACTCATGAACTGTGAGATCATGACCTGAGCCAAAACCAAGAGTCAGATGTGTAACCTACTGAGCCACGCAGGTGTCTCTTAAATTGTTTTCTTATTGGTTATAGTAGGAGTTAAACTGTGGATCTTAATTTATTACAGTCTATTTTGGATTAATAGTAATTTACTTCTAGTAAAATATAGAAACCGTCCTCCAAAATGGCTCCAATTTCTCCTCCCTCCTTTGAGTTTTTATTGTTACATATATAAGTATGTTATATGTACATTATATGCCTAACATAGTTTTATAATTATTATTTTATGCAATGTATTTTAAATAGAGAGAAGAAAATCCATATATATTAATACTCATATATATATGTATGTATGTATATTTACATTTACCATGGCTCTTTATTTCTCTGCACAGATTTAAGTTGTCATTTGGTGTCAGCCTGAAAGGAGTTCCTTTGATGTATCTTGTAGAGCAGGTTGGCTGGCAATGTATTCTCTTGATCTTTGTATGTGAATGGCTTTATTTGCCTTCATTTACAAAGGATAATTTTCCTGAATCAATATATGATTTTTGGTTTCTAGATGTTTCTTCTTTCAACACGTCAAGTCTGTCATTCTGCTGCACTCTGGCCTCCATTAATTCTTATGGGAAGTCAGCCGTTAATCATACTGTTTTTCTTCTACTCGTATTGATTCATCTTTCTTTTGAGACTGTCTTTGTCTTTCAGTAGTTTGATATGATGCATCTAGGTGTGAATCTCCTGGTGTTTATTATACTTGTGTTTTTGTTTGTTTTATTTTGTTTTTGTTTTTGCTTTTCAGATGTATAGACTAATTTAAAAAAATCAAGCTTGATTATTTGAATAGCTTTTGGTTATTATTCCTTCAATTACATTATTACTCCTCTTTTTTTCTCTTTAAATTGTATTATTTTCTTCTCTTTCTTGGATTACTATCATAGTCATGTTTATCTGCTTCATGATGTCCTAAAGTTCTTCATTTTGTTCATATTTCCTCAATTTTTTTCTGTTCTTCAGAGCAATAATTTTTAATGATAAACTTAAGTATTCAGTGAGTGTTTTTATGTACTCTCAAATTTGTTGTTGAGTTCTTTTGGTGAATTTTTTATTTCACTAGTGATTTTCAAATCCAGAATATCCATTGTATTCTTTTAAAATTACTTTAGAAGATGGAGGAGAAGTAGGGAGCTCCTTACATTTCACTCGTCCCCATCTCTCAAAGGGAGAAGGCCTGAGGCCATAGGAACCCTTACAGAAGCCAGGAATTTGGGAGGAAAAGGAGACAGAGTCCACTGAGAAAACCTTAAAGCGTGAGTGTGGACTGGGAAAGATAAAATCGGACTGGGAACGGAGACACAGAGGGAGGGGGGATCCCCCTTTGTGGGAACTGTGGTGAGTCTAGGGGTAAAAAAATAAAGAGTGGAGGAAACTGCTCAAGACACTGTTCCTGTCGCTGGAGAAGAGAAAAACCTCAGCTCGGGACAGAGAGGGATCCAGCTTCTTGTTGTCAAGCTGACCCTAGGCGGACACACTTGTCCTAGGCAACCCCGGGAGAAACTGATCTTCAATCGCCAGCTCGACCTGGAGGGGATGGTAGCAGTGCCTGAAGCCATGACGCTGTGTTTCTGGCCCGGCTGGAGCCCCAGGGGGGAAGCTAGAGGCTTGAAACTGCTCTGAGGGACTCGCCTGCGAGTTTGTATTTTGGGAAATATCAATGGGGTGCGCGGACTAAGATCTGGAAATGAAGCCTGGCTTGGGATATAGAGCACAACCTACCCCTGAAACAGGTAGATCACACCCAAAGAGTGAGTTGCAGTGCTTGGTTCGAGAAGGGACTGGGGCGCTGCCACTTTACTGCCCACAACCAACAAGGCAGGACCCCCGCAGGTTGCACTGGACCAAACCATGCCCATCCCTGCAAGAGAGCTGCCCTTTCTTTCTTTCTTTCTTTCTTTCTTTCATTTAACCAGAGCCAGGACAAGACCAACATGGATGCACTGCCCTGATTAATTCTGGTCACTGGCTTGCTTAAACAGTCACATTTAATTCATTCTGTAGATGTATATTCTACACCTCCACTGCTACCTTTTTATCTCTCTCTCTCTGGAGTAATCAGACTATATAGTTTCTGTGAGTAGTAGTATCATCATTTCTCTCGCCTCCTCTCCAACCATATTCCCCTCTTTCTCTCTCTGAATTAAGCTTCAGAGTCTTTCTGCCTGCTCATTTCATTTCCAGTTTCGCTTCCTCCCCACCCTGTCATTTCTCTCTTTGTATATGCTCTTCCACCAGCACTGCATACACCTGGCTCTTTATTTGTAGTTGGGAATTCTGGTTCTAGGCTTTAGACTTTCCTTTGTCTATTGGGCTTTTTCCTTTTTCTTTTCTTTTCTTCGTTTTTCTTTCTTATGTATTTTTTTATTATTATTTGTCTTCCCTCCTTCCTCTTTGTTTTATGTGTCCCTTCCTTTTTTTCTTTTTTCCATTTGGTTTGCGTGTTTGTAGGATTTGTCTGTGCGTTTGTGTGCCTTTGTTCCCTGTGTGTTTGTCTCTTTTTTTTTTTTTTTCAGGGCTACCTCAAGAAACAAGCCAAAGTGCACTTGATGGAGAGTCCCAAATATCACTATGAGTAGGAAAATAAAATAACCAAGACTCAACAAGAGCGACCAAGAGAGACCATTCAAAGAACACTTTCTGAACCGACAGGCCCTGGGCAGTCAAAAGCCTTCTTTGGTACAACAGCACTCGCAGGTGCAGATTACATAACAAGCTTTTAAACTAATAAGAGATAGAAAGCTAACCAAAATGATGAAATGAAAGAGCTCTCCTCCAAAGAAATTCCAGGAAGAACTGACAGCTAAAGAACTGCTCAAAACAGATATAAGCAAAATAATTGAACAAGAATTTAGAACAACAGTCATAAAATTAATCACTGGGTTTGAAAAAGGCGTAGATGACAAAAGAGAAACTATTGCTACAAAGACTATGGAACTTAAAAATAGTTGTAATGAATTTAAAAAATGTCATAAATGAGATGCAAAATAAAATGGACGCATCCAATGCACAGATTGAAGAAGCAGAAAAGAGAATAAGTGATTTAGAAGACACAATTATAGAAAAAGAAGAAACTGAGAAAAAGAGAGATAAACTGATCCAGGAACATGAAAGGAGAGTTTGAGAGCTCAGCGATGCAATCAAACAGAACAATATACATATCATAGGAATTCCAGAAGAGGAAGAGAGAGGGAAAGGCGCTGAAGGAGTCCTTGAGCTAATTATAGCAGAGAACTTCCACAAGCTGGTGAAGGAAACAGACATTAAAATCCAAGAGGCACAGAGAACTCCCCTCAGACGTAACTTGAATTGATCTTTTACACGACATATCATAGTGGAACTGGCAAAATATAAGGACAAAGAGAGAATTTTGAAAGCAGCTAGGGAGAAAAGGGCCCGATCATACAAAGGGAAGCCTATCAAGTGGTGACAGACCTATCTACTGAAACTTGGCAGGCCAAAAAGGAATGGTAGGAGATCTTCAATGTGATGAACAGAAAAAATATGCAGCCAAGAATCCTCTAAACAGCAAGCCTGTCATTCAGAATAGAAGGAGAGATAAAAGATTTTCCATATAAACAAAAATCAAAAGAATTTGTCACTACTAAACCAGGCATACAAGAAATCCTGAGGGGGACTCTGAGGGAAATGTTGCAAGGAATGCAAGATGCTAGAGACACCACTACAAGCATGAATCCCACTAACGACAAAATTACTCTAAACCCACATATTTCAATAATAACACTGAATGTAATTGGGCTGAATGCTTCAATCAAAAGACATATGGTAGAAGAATGGATAGAAAAACAAAATCCATCTATTTGCTGTCTCAAGAAACTCATTTTAGACTGGAAGACACCTTCAGACTGAAAGTAAGGGAATGGAGAAATATCTATCATGCTACTGGAAATCAAAAGAAAGCTTGAGTAGCTGTACTTATATTAGACAAACTGGACTTTAAAGTAAAGACAGTAACAAAGGATGAAGAAGGGCATTATATAATAATTACAGGGTCTATCCATCAGGAAGAACTAACAATTATAAATGTCTACGCACCATATACGGAAGCACCTAAATATATAGAACAATTAATCACAAACAGAAACACTCTTACGGATAAGAATGTGCTAATAGCAGGGGACTTTAATATTCCACTGACAGCAATGGATAGATCAACGGGAAGGAATATCACTAAAGAAACAAGGGACTTGAATGACACATTGGACCAGATGGATCTGACAGATATATTTAGAACTCTACATCCTGAGACCATGAATTTCACTTTCTTCTCAAGTGCACATGGCATGTACTCCAAGAGAGAACACATACTGGGACATAAGGCAGCCCTCAATAAATATAAAAGAATTGAGATCATGCCATGTGCACTTTCAGATCACATGCTATGAAACTTGAAATCAATCACAGGAAGAAGTCTGGAAAACCTCCAAAAACATGGAGGTTAAAGAACACCCTACTAAAGAATGAATGAGCCAAACAGGCAAATAGAAACAAAATTAAAAAATATATGGAAACAAATAAAATTGAAAATACATCAATACAACTATATGGGATGTGGTAAAGGCAGTCCTAAGTGGAAAGTACATTGCACTCCAGGGCTATTTCAAGAAACTAGAAAAAGTGCAAGTGCAAAACCTAACAGTGCACCTAAAGGAACTAGAAAGAGAGCAACAAGAGAACCCCAAATCCAGTAGGAGAAGAGAAGTAATAAAAATCAGGGCAGAAATAAACAATATAGCAACCAAAGAAACAGTTGAACAGATCAACGAAACCAAGAGTTGGTTTTTTGAAAATATAAACAAAATTGACAAACCTCTAGCCAGGCTTCTCATAAAAGAAAGAGAGCACCCAAATAGACAAAATCATGAATGATAAAGGACTTATTACAATCAACCCCTCAGATATACAAGCAATTATCAGGGAATACTATGAATAATTATATGCCAACAAACTGCACAACTTAGGGAAATGGAGAAATTCCTAAACACACTACCAAAATTCACACGGGAGGAGATAGAAAATCTGAACAGACCCATAAGAAGTGAGGATATCGAATCAGTTATCAAAAATATCCCAACAAATAAGAGCCCTTGGCCCTATGGGTTCTCTGGGGAATTCGACCAGACATTTAAAACAGAATTATACCCATTCTTCTCTAGCTATTCCAAACAAAAACAACAAAAAAAGAAATCGAAGGAAGACTTCCAGATTCATTTTACGAAGCCAGCGTCACTTTGATTCCCAAGCCTGACAGAGATCCAGCAAAAAAAAAGAGAACTACAGGCCAATATCCTCGATTAATACAGATACAAAAATCCTCAACAAGACACTTGCAAATAGAATTCAACAGCACATAAAAAAATTATCCACCATGATCAAGTGGGATTCATTCTGGGTTACAGGGCTGTTCAATAGTCACAAATCAATCAATGTGATACATCACATTAACAAAAGAAAAGAGAATAACCATATGATCCTGTTGATAAATGCAGAAAAAGCATTTGACAAAATACAGCCTTCCTTCTTAGTAAAGACCCTCGAGAACGTTGGGATAGAAGGAACTTACTTAAACATCATAAAAGCCATCTATGAGAAGCTTTCAGCTAACATCATCCTCAACTGGGGAAAACTGAGAGCTTTCCACCTGAAATAAGGAAAATGACAGGGATGTCCACTCTCACTGCTGTTGTTTAACATAGTGCTGGAAGTTCTAGCATCAGCAATCAGACAACAAAAGGAGTAAGGCATCAGAATTGGCAAAGATTTAGTCAAACTTTCACTTTTCGCAGATGACATGATACTCTACACAGAAAACCCAACAGACTCCACCAGAAGCCTACTAGAATTGACCCATGAATTCAGCAAAATTGCAGGGTACAAAATCAACGTACAGAAATCGGTTGCATTTTTATACACCAACAATGAAGCAACAGAAAGACTTATCAAGAAACTGATCCCATTCACAATTTTACAAAAAAAAACCCATAAAATATCTAGGAATAAACCTAACCAAAGATATAAGAGATCTGTATGATGGTAACTATAGAAAACTTATGAAGGAAATTGTCGAAGACACAAAGAAATGGAAAAACATTCCATGCTCATGGATAGGAAGAATTAATATAGATAAAATGTCATTACTACCCAAAGCAATCTATACATTCAATGCAATCTCAATGAAAATTGCACCAGCATTCTTCTCAAAACTAGAACAAACTATCCTAAAATTTGTATGGAGCCACAAAAGACCCCAAATAGACAAAGTAATATTGAAGAAGAAAACCAAAACGGGAGGAATCACCATCCCAGACTTTAGCCTCTACTACAAAGCTGTCATCATCAAGACAGTATGGTATTGGCACAAAAACAGACACATAGGCCAATGGAATAGAATTGAGAACTCAGAATTGGACCCAAAAGTTTACAGCCACATAATCTTTGACAAAGCAGCAAAGAGTATCCAATGGAAAAAAAGACAGCCTCTTTGACAGATGGTGTTGGGAGAACCGGACAGCAACATGCAGAAGAATGAAATTAGATCATTTTCTCCCACCATACATAAAAATAGACTCAAAGTGGATAAAGGACCTGAACTTGAGACAGGAAACTATCAGCACCCTAGAGGAGAAAGCAGGAACAACCCCCTTCACCTTAACCGCAGCAACTTCTTACTTGACACATCCCCAAAGGCAAGGGAATCAAGAGCAAAAATGAACTATTGGGACCTCAGGAAGATTAGAAGCTTCTGCACGGCAAAGGACACAATCCATAAAGCTAATAGGCAACTGACAGAATGGGAAAAGATTGTTGCAAATGACATAGTCACAAAAAGGACTAGTATCTAAAATCTCTAAGGATCTCCCCAAACTCCACACATGAAAAACAAACAATCCTGTGAAGAAATGGGCAGAAGACATGAACAGACACTTCCCCAAAGAGGACATCCAGATGGCCAACAGACACATGAAATGATGCTCAGCATCCCTCCTCTTCAGGGAAATACAAATCAAAACCACACTAAGATACCACCTCACACCAGTCAAAGTGGCTAAAATGAGCAAATCAGAGGACTCTAGATGCTGGCGAGAATGTGGAGAATTGGGCACTCTCCTACACTGTTGGTGGGAATGTAAACTGGTGAGCCCCTGTGGAAAATAGTGTGGAGGTTCCTCAAAAAATTAACAGTAGAACTCCCCTACGACCCAGCAGTAGCACTCCTAGAAATCTACCCAAGGGACACAGGAGTGCTGATGCATAGGGGCACATGTACCCCAATGTTCATAGCAGCACTCTCAACAGTAGCCAAATCATGGAAAGAGCCTAAGTGTCCATCAACGGACGAATGGATCAAGAAAATGTGGTTTATCTATATATACAATGGAATACTACATGGCAATTAGAAAGAATGAAATCTGGCTATGTGTTGCAACATGGATGGAACTTGAGGGCGTATGCTGAGCGAAATAAGTCAGGCATGGAAGGACAGATAGAATATGTTTGCATGTATAGGAGGATTAGGAGGAACCTAACGGAGGACAATGGGGGAGAAGAAGGTGAAAAATAGTGAGAAAGAGGGAGGGAGACAAACCATGAGAGACTCTTTAATGCCAAGAACAAACCGAGGGCTGATGTCGATGGGAGGGTGGGGAAGGGAGGTCATGGGCATAGAGGGGGGCACTTGTGGGGATGAGCACTGGGTGTTATGTGGAAACCAACTTGACAATAAACTACTAAAAAAAGTAAAATAAAATTAAAACAACTCTGGGCGCAATATAAACAACAAAACAAAATCAAGAAACAAAAAAATAAATAAAAATGTCTGGGCCAGGCAGAAGCCACAGAGCTGCACTTCTCCCCAGGTGGCTGGCCTCCTGAATAAAGCTCATATTTCTTTCCAATAAAAATAAGTAATGAAAAATAAAAATAAAAATAACTTTAATCTTGTTATGATTCTCTACCTAAGGCAATATTGTTACAATTTTAAAGTTGACTTCCTTTAGTTCTCTGAATATATTTCAAAATTTTTTGAAGTCTTTTCTGAATTCAACATCTGTGCCCCCTTGCAATTTCTATTGGCTATTTTCCCCTATAAAGTATGGATTATACTTTCCTCTGTTTTTGGTAAATGAAAGATTTAGATAACATATTTTAACAACTCTGGCTGTTAATTAATTTCACTGGAGGTTTGTTGCTGATTCTGTTTATATGAAGCCACTATAAATATTCTTCTTTGTTTTTGGAAATAATTTTTATTTTATTTTTAATTTTTTAAAATATTTTTTTATTTATTTTTGAGAGCGAGAGAGCGAGAGCAGGGGTGGGTCAAATAGAGAGGGAGACACAGAATCTGAAGCAGGCACCAGGATCTGAGCTGGCCGTCAGCACAGAGCCCGATGCGGGGCTTGAACCATGAGATCATGACCTGAGCTGAAGTCAGACGCTTAACCGACTGAGTCACCCATGTGCCCCGAAATCATTTTTATTTTATTTTATTTTATTTATTTTATTTTTTTTAATATTTTTTATTTATTTCTAGGAGAGAGAGAGAGAGACAGCGTGAGCAGGGGAGGGTCAGAGAGAGAGGGAGTCACAGACTGAAACAGGCTCCAGGCTCTGAGCTGGCAGTCAGCACAGAGCCCGACGCGGGGCTCGACCCCACGAACCGCGAGATCATGACCTAAGCGAAAGTCGGACGCTCAACCGACTAAGCCACCCAGGCGCCCCGAAATCATTTTTATTTTAAAGTCAGCTTTGTCTCATATTAACATAGCCACGTCAGTCCTTTTTTGATTATGTTTGTATTGCATATCTTTTTTCATCCTTTTATTTTCAATGTACTCGGATCTTAGAATCTAAGTTGAATTGCTTGTATATAGCATATAGTTGGAACATATTTTTAATAAAAATTTATTTGGCCAAAATCCACCTTTTAACTGATGTGTTTATTCCAATTATATTTAGTGTAAATATTGAGAAGTTATTATTTATGTACAAATTTTAAATTTTATATTTTTTTACATTGTTTTACTCTTTTTGTCTGTTTTCCTGATCTCCCTGTTAAGGAGTTTGTCTATGTTGATATCACACATAGCTGTTAGGCTTCACTACTTCTCAAATTATTGCTCTATTGTTTTTGACAATTCCTGGGTCATAAATTTCTGGCAATTCCTGAGTCAGAATAATCCAGTTACATTTAATTCCCTTCAAAGGGGTAGTTTTTCAGACTCCCCCGCCCTCCCCGACTGTAATAGACTTCTTAGTTGTCTCTTTCTCTAGTTCCTTCTGGTAAACCAGCTGGCCTAGTTTGTTTTGTTACTCTCATGGAACTATCAGCCTACTCTTAATTGCTTACCATCAAGTCTTTATTGTTTTTGAAAGAATTCTGAGGCTTCAACTTTGCCACACTCTGTTTTATTTCTGAGAGAGAGACAGAGCATGCGCCTGGGAAGGACAGAGAGAGAGGGAGACACAGAATTGGAAGCAGGCTCCAGGCTCTGAGCTGTCAGCACAGAGCCCAATGCGGGGCTAGAACTCATGAGCCTTTGAGCTGTGAGATCATGACCTTAGCCGAAGTCGGCTGTTTAACCTACTGAGTCACACAGGCAGCCCAATAATGGTTCTTTGAAAAGAGCTATATGATATTTATCTTCTTGGATATTTTGTACTTTTTAATCCTTTAAATTTTTTTCTTATATATTTTTTATAGTTTGATTCCTTCTAATTACCTCTTGTTTTTCTCTGGGCAAATAGAAGAATAAAACTGATATATTATACTAATTTAGTTACCTTGATACTGAGGAAGACAATTATGTCTGTCTCTTCTCATTACATTCATTCTGCAGCAGTATCCTAGTGATAAAAATCAACTGTTTGTTGTTGTTGTTATTTTTTCATGTGAGCACTACATTGAGAAAATTTGTCTAGTCGATTTTTGGGATCTATATCCTACTCATTCAGATTCATGAGACATTGATTATATAATAATCTTAATAAGTCAGAATATAATTTTATAAAATTTACTTCCATGATTTAAAAAAATTCTGGCAACTATGGGGATATAATAGGTTTTCACCTAGAAAAAAGCAAATAGAGATTTCATTTGTGCATGAAATTAATATCCACAAAACCAGCCCAGCAAGGTTGGTGCTTTCTAATAAAGAAATTCTGAAATAAATGTTTGTTTAGGTATTAATTGAAACAGGCAATTTTGGTGCAGAATCCAACAGGAAGGGTTTTGACTATAGCTAAGGGATGCATCCTTGCCTTAGCTTTCAACCTCCATATTTTTACTTGAGTTTTCAGCAGAATATGTTTACCATAATTATTTATATCTTCCTGACACCATTTCATTCATCTTGAAAGTCAACATGGGACTGAGATTTTTATTACTGAATTTTTAAACAGTTTATTTATTTATTTTGAGAGAGAGAGGAAGAGAGAAAATCTCAACCAGGCTTTGCACTGTCAGTGCAGAGCCAAGTGCAGAGCTTGATTTCATGAACTGTGAGATTATGGACTAAGCTGAAATCAAAAGTTGGATGCTTAACTGATTGAGCCACTCATATGCACCTTAACTGCATTTCAAATTTTGTTCAAAGCATTGTACAAATTGTGATTTTTTTTTAAAGGAGGTTCAGTGATTTTTCAACTTGAGTCATCTAAACTGTGAGGAGTTTAGGATCAACCAAATCTCCAAGTATAACCTTAATAATGCTAGTTCATATGCAAGTCTTTCCCAGGACAATGCTGAGGGACAGGTTTTGCTCATTCTGATAGGACCTGGACCCTGAAGGGACAATCAACTGGTCGAGGTCATCTGATCATTTTTCTTTTTTGAAATAAGAAAAATACTGTTAGAAGCTACTATAATAAGAGGCAGATGCTATCCAGTCTGTGTCATTTCATCCCCGTTACACTTTCCATTTTGCTTCCATTCATCCTTACTCAACAGGGGTTCATTTTGTTCCTCCTCTCCAGGATAAGTCTAAACAACTTCACCAGACAACCAGAACCTCAATGCAGCTATATCTCATCTCTGGAGTGTTGGGAAAGTGTATGGATTAGAAGCTTTCTCTCATGTCATAAATACCACAGAGCCATGAAAGCAGTCCAGTGGGTATACTAAGGGAGATCTATGTACCAAACCCAAGTCTAGGGATGATTCTTACAATTCAGGTTGCCAGTTTTAAGACATTAGCATAATATATGAGAGATTTTAGCGTCAGAGAGATCCATGTTCCGATCGTATAGCTTGCTGCTTCCTCATTATAAAATTTTAGACAAGGTATTCAATACTTCTTAGTCTCAATTTCTTTATCTTTAGAATAAATTTATTAATATTCATCTTGCAATGATGCTTATAAAGAACCAATAAGCAGGATGCCTGGGTGGCTCAGTCGGTTGAGCGTCCAGCTTTGGCTTAGGTCATGATCACACAGTTTGTGAGTTTGAGCCCTGCGTTGGGTTCTGTGCTGACAAGCTCGGAGCTTGTTTTGGTTTCTGTCTCTCTCTGTTTCTCTCTCTGCCCCTCCTGTGTTCACGTTCTGTCTCTCTCAAAAATATATAAATATTAAAAAAATTGTATTAAAATTTTTAAATGTTTTATTTATTTCTGAGAGGGACACAGTGTGAGCAGGGGAGGGTCAGAGAAAGAGGGAGACACAGAATCTGAAACAGTCTCAAAGCTCTGAGCTAGCTGTCAGCACAGAGCCTGACGTGAGGCTTGAACCCACAAACTGTGAGATCATGACCTGAGCCGAAGTTGGATGCTTAATCAACTGAGCCACCCATGTGCCCCTAATTTTTTTTTAAAAAAGAATCAATAAGCTCATATGTTAAAATACTGAATATCATATTCACCTCATAGTTGACACTCAAATATTGCTTTCTTCTATCATTTTTTAGTTACAGTTTTTAAAAATTTTTCGTTTTTATTCCAGTTAGTTAACATTTAGTGTTATGTTAGTTTCAGGTATACAATATAGTGACTCAACACTTTTATACATTGCCTTATGCTCATCAAGACAAAATGCCTTAATCCCCACCACCTATTTCACCCATCCCCTTACCCACCTCCCCTCTGGTAGCCATCAATTTCTCTAAAATTAAGAGTCTGTTTCTTGCTTTGTCTCTCTTTTTCTTTCTTTCTTTTCTTTTTNTTTTTTTTTTTTTTTTTTTTTTTTTTTTTTTTTTTTTTTTGCTTGTTTGTTTTGTTTCTTAAGCTCCACATATAACTGTTACTGTGTGGTATTTGTCTTTATCTGACTGACTTATTTCACTTAGCATTATATTCTTAGCTCCATCCATGTCATTACAAATGACAAGATTTCATGCTTTTTATATTACTTTTTCTCCATATCCTCATCAACACCTGTTGATTCTAGGGTTGTTGATTTTAGTCATTGTGACAGGTGTGAGGTGATATTTCACATATCTCATGGTTTTGATTTGCATTTCCCTGATGATAAGTGATGATGCGCATCTTGTAAGATATCTGTTGGCCATCTGGATGTCTTCTTTGGAAAAATGTTCATGTCTTCTGCTCATTTCTTAACTGTTGTTTGTTAAGTACTTTATAGATTTTGGATACTAACCCTTTATCTGATATGTCATTTGCAAATATCTTCTCCCACTCTGTAAGCTGCCTTCTAGTTTCATTGATTGTTTCCTTCACTGTACAGAAGCTTTTAATCTTGATGAAGTCCCAGTAGTTCATGTTTGCTTTCATTTTCTTTGCCCTCAGTGATATGTCTAATAAGAAGCTGCTCCAGCTGAGGTCAAAGATTTGCTGCCTGTTTTCTCCTGAACAATTTTCTGTCTCACATTTAGGTCTTTCATCCATCTTGAATATATTTTTGTGCATGGTGTAAAAAAGTGGTCCAGGTTCATTCTTCTGCATGTTGCAGTCCAGTTTTCTCAACACTATTTGTTGAAGAGACTATCATTTTTCCATTGGATATTCTTTCCTCCTTTGTTGATGATAAATTGACCATATTTTTCTGGGTCAATATATGGGTTTTCTATTCAATCTCATTGACCTATGTGTCTGTTTTTGTGCCATTACCATACCGTCTTGATGACTATAGCTTTGTGATATAGCTTGAAATCCAGAATCGTGATACCTTCGGTTTTTTTTTTTTTTCAGGATTGCTTTGGCTATTCAGAGAGTTTTGTGGTTCCATACAAATTTTAGGATTGTTTGATATGGATATGAAAAGAATGCTGGTGGTATTTTGAAAAGGATTGGATTGTACGTGTAGATTGCTTTGGGTAGTATAGACATTTGAACAATGTTTGTTCTTCCAATCCATGAGCATGGAAATGTTTCATTTTTCTGTGTCATCTTTAATTTATTTCACAAGTATTCTAAAATTTTCAGAGTACAGATCTTTTACCTCATTGGTTAGGTTTATTCCTAGGTATCTTATTGTTTTCGCTGCAATTATAAATGAGATTGGTTTCTTGATTTCTTTTTATGCTGTTCCATTATTGATGTATAGAAATGCAACAGATTTCTGCATGTTGATTTTATATACCATGACTTTGCTGAAGTCATGTAGTAGTTCTAGTGAATTTTTTTAGTGGAGTCTTTTGGGTTTTCTACATAATGTATCATGTCATCTGCAAATAGTGAAAGTCTGAGTTCTTCCCTGCTCAATTGTATACCCCCCTTTTTTTTCTGTTTGCTGAGGCTAAGACTTCCAGTCCTATGTTAAATAGTAATGGTGAGAGTGGGCATCCTTGTCTTGTTCCTGACCATAAGGGAAAGGCTCTCAGTTTTTCCCCATTGAGGATAGTATTAGCTGTGGGTCTTTTATGTCTGGCTATTATGATTGAGGTATATTTCATCTAACCCTATTTTGTTGAGGGTGTTTATCAAGAATGGATGATGTATTTTGTCAAATTCTTTTCCTGAATCTATTGGTAACATTGTGTGATTCTTACCCTTTCTTTTGTTAATATGATGTATCATGTAGATTTGTGAATATTGAACCAGCCCTGCAGCTCAAAATTAAATCCCACTTGATCATTGTGAATAATTCTTTCAATGTACTATTGAATTCAATTTGCTAGTATATCCTTGACAATTTTGCAACCATGCTTATCAGGGATTTTGGCCTGTAATTCTCCTTTTTTGGTGGGCTCTTTGTCTGGTTTTGGATTTGAGGTAATGGTGGGTTCATAGAATAAAATTGGAAGCTTTTCTTCCGTTTCTATTTTTTGGGAACAGTTGAGAAGAATATGTATTAACTCTTCTTCAAATTCTGGTAGAATTTCCCTGGAAAGCCATCTGTCCCAGGTATCTTGCTTGTTGGGAGACTTTTGATAACTGATTAAGTTTCTTCGGTGATTATGGGTCTGTTCAAATTTTCTATTTCTTCTTGTTTCCATTTTGGTAGTTTGTAAGTTTCTAGGAATTTGTCTATTTCTTCTGGATTGCCCAGTTGGTTGGCTATAATTTTTGAATTTTTTTATGTTTTATTTATTTCTGAGAGCGAGAGAGCGAGAGAGAGAAGAGCATGAGCAGGGAGGGTCAGAGAGAGAGGGAGATACAGAATCTGAAACAGGCTCCAGGCTTTGAACTAGCTATCAGCTCAGAGCCCGATGCAGGGCTCAAACCCACGAACTGCAAGATCATGACCTGAGCCAAAGTCGGACACTTAACCGAATGAGCCACCCAGGCGCCCCATAATATTTGATAGTATTCTCTTATAATTGTTTGTATTTCTGTGGTGTTGGCTGTGTATCTCCTCTTTCATTTGTGATTTTATTTTATTGTGTCCTTTCTCTTTTTGATAAGTCTGGCTAGCAGTTTATCAATTTTGTTTATTCTTTCAAAGAACCAGCTCTTAATTTTGTTGATTTGTTCTACTGGGGTTTGGCTTTGCTGGGGTTAGGATTTCTAGCTACTGTAGGTGTAATGTTAGACTGTGCATTTGGGACCTTTCTTGCTTCTTGAGATAGGACTGAATTGCAATGTACTTTTTCCTTAGGACTGCCTTTGCTACATCCCAAAGCATTAGGACTGATGTGTTTTCATTTTCATTTGCTTCCATGTATTTTTAAAATTTCCTGATTGACCCATTCATTCTTTAGTAGTATGTTCTTCATTCTTCATATACTTGAGAGATTTCCAAATTTTTCCTTGTGCTTGACTTCGTTTCATTGTGTTGTGATACGAAAATATGCATGGTAAAAGGTCGATCATTTTGTATTTATTGAGGGCTGATCTGTGACCTAGTATGTGATCTCTTCTGGAGAATGTTCCACATGCATTTGAGAAGAACGTGTATACTGCTGCATTAAGATGAAATGTTCCGAATATATGTTAAGCCCATCTGGTCCAGTGTGTCATTAAAAATGATTGTTTTCTGTTGATTTTCTGCTCAGATGATCTGCCCATTGCTGTAAGTGGGGTATTAAAGTCTCCTACTATTACATTCATTTCAATGAGTTTCTCTATGTTTATAATTAAGTGATTTATATATTTGGGAGTTCTAAGTTGGGAGCATAAATGTTTATGATTAGTAGATATTCTTGGAGGATACACCCCTTAATTATGATATAATGTCCTTCTTCATCTCTTGTTACTGTCTTTGTTTTAAAGTCTAGTTTGTCTGATATAAGTATGACTACTCTGGCTTTCTTTTGATGCCCATAAGCATGATAGATGGTTCTCCATCTCTTCTCTTTCAATCTGTGTCTTTAGGTCTAAGGTATCATATAGATGGAACTTGTGTTGTTGTTGTTTTATCCATTCTGATATCCAATGTCTTTTGATTGGAGCATTTAGTCCATTTATATTTAGAGTAATTATTTGAAATATATGAATTTAGTTGGTGTTTATAGTGATATTTTCTGGTCCTTTTTAGTTTTTGTTACGTTGGGTTTTTTTCTCCACTCAAAGAGTCTCTCTCAAAATTTCCTGCAGGGCTGGTTTAGTGGTTGCAAATTCCTTTAGTTTTTGTTTATCTTGGAAACTGTTTATCTCTCCTTCTATTCTTTTTTTTTTAGGTTTTTTTTTTTCTGAGACAGCATAAAGAGGTTCAGAGAGAGAGGGAGACACAGAATCTGAAACAGGCTCCAGGCTCTGACCTAGCTGTCAGCACAGAGCCAACGTGGGGCTTGAACCCACGAACTGGAAGATCATGACCTGAGCTGAAGTTGGACGCTTAACTGACTGAGCCACCCAGGCACCCCTCTCCTTCTAGTCTGAATGACAGCCTTGATGGACAAAAATTCTTGGCTGCATATTTTTCCCATTCAACATGTTGAAATTTTCCTGCCACTCCCTTATGGCCTGACGAATTTCAGTGACAGATTTGGTGTTAACCTAAATATCCAGTCTTGTATGTTAAGAACATTTTGTCCCTGGCTGCTTTCAAAATGCCCTCTTTATCTTTGTATTTTGCAAGTTTCACTATGATATGTCATGGTGTTGACCCGTTTTTTGTTCATTTTGAGGAAAGCTCTCTGTGCCTTTTGGGGTGAAATACCTGTTTTCTTCCCCCAGATTAGGGAAATTCTCAACTGTAATTTGTTCAAATAGACCTGCCCCTTTTCCCCACTCTTCTTCTATGATAGGATATTGTTTTGTTTTATGGATTCACTAAGTTCCCTAAGTCTCCCTTCATGATCTAATAGTTTTCTTTCCCTCTTATTTTCATCTTAATTATTTTGCATAACTTTTTGTTTTATATCACCTATTTTCTCCTTTGCTTCTTCAATTCTCGTTATGACTATATCCAGTCAGTTTTGTATCTCAGTTACAGAATGTTTAATTTCAGCCTACTAGTTTTTAGGTCTTTGATCTTTGCAGCAGTGTTTTTCTTGTGTCTTCTATGCTTTTTTCAAACCCATCTAATAGTTTAATGACTGCTGTTCTAAATTCTTGTATAAATATTGATTATATCTATTTTGAGCAAGCTGTGATTTTTTTCTTGATCTTTCTTTTGGGGAGAATTCCTCCCTCTTGTCATCTTGGCTAATTTCTGTCTTTTCATGTTTTGTAATTTATTTATTTTTTAAATTTACATCTAAGTTACATAGCATTTAGTGCAACAATGATTTCAGGAGTAGATTCCTTAATGCCCTTTACCCATTTAGTCCATCCTTCCTCCAACAACCCCTCCAGAAACCTTCTGTTTGTTTTCTATTTTTAAGAGTCTCTTATGTTTTGTCCCCCTCCCTGTTTTTATATTAGTTTTTATTCCTTTCCGTTATGTTCATCTGTTTTGTATCCTAAATTCTTCATATGAGTGATGTCATAGGATATTTGTCTTTCTCTGGCTGACTAATTTCACTTAGCATAATACTCTCTAGTTCCATCTATGTAGTTCCAAATGGTGATATTTCTTTCTTTTTGATTGCCAAGTAATACTCCATTTTTTTTTTGGCTTACACAAAGGCAATTTATTAACAGGAAACAATAATTTGAAGAATCCTGTTCACAGATGGCGACCACGGCGACCCCCCTTCCTGCGGGTGCTATTGGAGGGGATGGGAGTGACATCCTCAATCTGCTCAATCTTCATTCCTGAGCAGGCAAGGGCTCTCAGGGATGGCTGGGCGCCAGGTCCAGGGGTTTTGGTTCTATTTCTTCCTGTGGCCCAGAGTTCGATGTAGAGAGCAGTGATGCCCAACTCCTTGCACCTCTGGGCTACATCCTGGGCAGCCAACATGGCAGCATAGGGAGAGGACTCATCCCGGTCAGCCTTCACCTTCATCCCACCTGTCACTCGGCAGGATGGGTGTATGTATGTATGTATGTATGTATATATTTATACCACATCTTCTCTATCCATTCACCCATCTACGGACACTAGGGCTCTTTCAATATTTTGGCTATTGTTGATAGTGCTGCTATAAACACTGGGATGAATGTACCCCTTTGAGACAGCACACCTCTATCCCTTGGGTAAATACCTAGTAGGGCTGGGTTGTAGGGTAGTTCTATTTTTAATTTTTAGGGGAGCCTCCATACTGTTTTGCAGAGTGGCTGCACCAGTTTGCATTCCCACCAGCAGTGCAAAAGAGATCCTTTTTCTCCACATCCTCACCAACATCTGTTGTTGCCTGATTGTTAATGTTAGCCATTCTAACAGGTGTGAAGTAATATCTCATTTTGGTTTTGATTTGTATTTCCCTGATGATGAGTGGTGTTGAGCATCTTTTCATGTGTCAGTTGGCCATCTGGACGACTTCTTTGAAGAAGTGTCTATTCATGTCTTTTGCCCATTTCTTCACCAGATTATTTGTTTTCTTGGGTGTTGAGTTTGATAAGTTCTTTATAGATTTTAGATACTAACTCTTTATCTGATATGCCATTTGCAAATATCTTTTCGTTTCGCTGATTGTTTCCTTCTCTGTGCATAAGATTTTATTTTGATGAAGTCCCAATCTTTGCTTTTGTTTCCCTTGCCTCCAGAGATGTGTTGAGTAAGAAGTTTCTGCAGCCGATGTCAAAGAGGTTTTTCCCTGCTTTCTCCTCAAGGATTTGATGGCTTCCTGCCTTACAGTTAGGCCTTTCATCCATTTTGAGTTTATGTGTATGGTATAAGAAAGTGATCCATGTTTATTTTTCTGCATGTTGCTGTCCAGTTTCCCCAGCACTACTTGCTGAAGAGACGGTCTTTATTCCATTGGATGTTCTTTCTTGCTTTGTCAAAGATGAGTTGGCCATATGTTTGTGGATTCATTTCTGGATTCTCTATCCTGTTCCATTGATCTGAGTGTCAGTTGTTGTGCCATTGCCATACTGTTTTGATGATTAAAGCTTTGTAATTCTGCTTGAAGTTCAGGATTGTGATGCCTCCAGCTTTGGTTTTCTTTTTCTAAAGAAAACTGTTTTGGCTTTGGATTGCTTTGGCTATTCGCGGTCTTTCTGGTTCCATGCAAATTTTAGGACTGTTTGTTCGAGCTCTGTGAAGAATGCTGATGTTAGGGAGGGGCAAGATGGCGGAGAAGTAAGAGGCTCCTTACTTGCACTCGCGCCCATACCTCACACAGAAAAGATCTGAAGCCATCGGAAACCTTACGAAACCTGAGAGATTGGGAGAAAAAGGATGCAGAACCCACTGAGAAAGCCGTCTAACGTGAGTGCGAATGGGGGAAGATAAAATCGGGCCAGGATCAGAGACTCCAGGGTCAGGGCGATCCCCCTCTGCGGGGAGTGAGAGGGGAAAAAGAGAGAGTCTGAAACAGAAAAACCTCTGCTCGGGGGGGAAAAACCTCCGCTCGGGGCATAGAAAGACCTCCGCGCCAAATACCTGCACATCAGGTCCTCTCGCGCCAACTGGTCCCGGAGGGGCTGAGCTCACGAACTGCCTCTTTGTGCTTGCTCCTGGCTGGCTGAACTTCTAGAGTAGCGGCACGCCTGCTGCCATTGTCCTCCCGGCAGGCTTGGGCCCCTGGAAGAGCAGCGAGCGGATACCAGGTGTCCGCGCTCCTGGCTGGCTGGAGCTCTAGAGAGAAGGCAAAGAGCTAAAAACTGGGAGATTTGCCTGCGAGTTCGTGTTTCAGGTGACGAGACATAAACCTGGTTTTTCTCACTCCAGCGGGCTCGGCGCACCCAGCAGGCAAGCCCCCAACCATGCTCCCCAGCCCGACCCAGAGAAGGAAGCAGCAATTCTGACTCCACACCCAGAGCCAGGCAGGAGGCCTGGAATTGCCCTGAGGGGATTGCTTGGGAAGTTGTGTCTAAGGCAATTTCAACGGAGCTCACGGACTGGGATTTGGAGACTGGGACTAGCCTGGGTTGAAGAGCGCAACCAACTTTGGCTGCGCCCCCGGTACGGGGAGTTTACATGTCAAAAAAAAGCAAGGTGCAGACTTGGTTCAAGAAGGGACTGGAGCACCGCCACTCTCCTCCCCACAACCGCCAAGGCAAAACTCCCGCCTGAGGCATTGCATCACAATACGCCCATCCCTGCTTGAGAGCTGCCCTCCTACCCCCTCCCCCTTTTTTTTCCTCTTTTCTTTCTTTTATTCCCCCCCGAACACTGACCTGATTAACTCTGGTCATCAGCCTGCTTAAACAATCACAACTAGTCCAGTCTGTAGATGTAACTTCTACGTCTACCGACATTTTCATCTCTTTCTCTCAGGAGTAATTAGACTATACAGTTTCTCTGGATAATACCAGCGTCCTTCTCTCACCTATTCAACCATATTCTACCCTAGAGCTCTTTGAAAAAAGCTTCTTATCCGTTCTGCCTGTTCATTCTATTTCCAATTGTGCCTAATCCCCGCCCTGTCTTCTCTCTCTTTCTCTATGCTCTTCAACCAGCACTGTGGATACACCCGGCTATTTAACTGTAGCTGGGAAATCCGGTTATATGCTTTAAGCCATTCTTTGTCCATCAATTTTCTTCTTTTTTCCTTTTCTCCTTTTTGACCCTTTTATGTATTTTATGCTCCCTATTATTCGCCCTCCCTCCTCTGTCTTTTATCTTAATTTTTTCGTTTTTCCTCTCGGTCTGCATGTCAGTTGAATTAGTCTCTGCATTTGTGTGCTCCTGCTCCCTGTGTGTTTGTCTGTCTGTTCTCTTTTCCAGGGCTACCTCAAGAAACAAGCTGGAGTACACAAAGTGAAGAGTCCCAAATATCATTACGAATAGGAAAATAAAATAACCAGGGTCCCAACAAGAGAGACCAAGAGAGGGGCGCCTGGGTGGCTTAGTCGGTTAAGCGTCCGACTTTCGCTTAGGTCATGATCTCCGGTTCGTGGGGTCGAGCCCCGCGTCGGGCTCTGTGCTGACTGCCAGCTCAGAGCCTGGAGCCTGTTTCAGTCTGTGACTCCCTCTCTCTCTGACCCTCCCCTGCTCACGCTGTCTCTCTCTCTCTCTCTCTCTCTCCTACAAATAAATAAAAAACATTAAAAAAAAAAAAAGAGAGAGACCAAGAGATACCATTCAAAAAACACTCTCTGAAAAGATAGGCCCTGGACAGTCAAAGAGTCTTCTTGGATACAGCAGCTCTCATAGGTGCAGAGAGCATAACAGGTCCTTAAAACTAAAAAGAGCCAGAAAGCTAACTAAAATGATGAAACGAAAGAGTCTCCTCCAAAGAAACTCCAAGAAGAAATGACAGCTAATGAACTGCTCAAAACAGATATCAGCAGCATCACTGAACAAGATTTTAGAATAATAAGCATAAAATTAATAGCTAGGCTTGAAAAAAGTATAGGGGACATCAAAGAAACTATGGCTACAGACAGAATGGAAAATAAAAATAGGCATGATGAATTAAAAAATGCGATAAATGAGATACATAATAAATTAAAGGCCTACAATGCACGGATTGAAGAGGCAGAAAGGAGAATAAGTGATTTAGAAGACACCATTAGAGAAAAACAAGAAGCTGACAAAAAAAGAGACAAACTGATCAGGAACAGGAAAGAATTCGAGAGTTCAGTGACACGGTCAAATGCAACAATATCCATATCACAGGAATCCCAGATGAGGAAGAGAGAGGGAAAGGTGCTGAAGGAGTCCTGGAACAAATTATAGCAGAAAGCTTCCCCGACCTGGGAAAAGAAGTAAACGTTGAAATACAAGAGGCTCAGAGGACTCTCATCAGACGTAACTTGAATCGATCTTCTTTACGACATATTATAGTGAAAATGGCAAAATACAAGGACAAAGAGAGAATTTTGAAAGCAGCTAGGGAGGAAAGGGCCCTAACATACAAAGGGAAACCTATCAGAATGGTGACAGACCTATGTACTGAAACCTGGAAGGCCAAAAAGAATGGCAGGAGATCTTCAATGTGATGAACAGAAACAATATGCAGCCAAGAATCCTCTATCCAGAAGGCCTGTCATTCAAAATAGAAGGAGAGATAAAAACCTTTCCAAATAAACAGAAATTGAAAGAATTTGTCACCACGAAGCCAGCCCTACGAGAAATCCTGAGGGGGACGCTCTGAAGGAAATGTTGCAGGAAACAAAGATACCAGAGACACCACCACAAACATGAACCCTACAAAAGATACAAAGACTCTAAACCCACATATTTCAATAATAACACTGAATGTAAATGGGCTGAATGCTCCAATCAAAAGACATAGGATAGCAGAATGGATAAAAACACAAAATCCATCTATATGCTGTCTACAAGAAACTCATTTTAGACTGGAAGATACGTACAGATTAAAAGTAAGGGGATGGAGAAATTATATCATGCTACAGGATATCAGAAGAAAGCTGGAGTAGCTATACCTATATCAGACAAACTGGACCTTAAATTAAAGACAATAACAAGAGATGAAGAAGGGCACTACATAATAATTACAGGGTCCATCCATCAGGAAGAACTAACTATCATAAATGTCTATGCACCTAATATAGAAGGACCTAAATATCTAAAACAATCACAAACAAATCAAGCTTATAGATAAGAATGTGCTAATAGCAGGGGACTTTAATACCCCTTTACAGCAATGGAGTGGTCAACCAGACAGAAAATCACTAAAAAATAATGGACTTGAAAGACACATTGGACCAGATGGATCTGACAGGTATATTTAGAACTTTACATCCTGAGGCCAGAGAATTTACCTTATTCTCAAGTGCACATGGCACATTCTCCAAGATAGATCACATACTGGGACATAAAGCAGCCCTCAATAAATATAAAAGAACTGAGATCATACCATGCACACTGTCAGATAATAATGCTTTGAAACTTGAAATCAATCACAGGAAGAAGTCTGGAAAACCTCCAAAAACATGGAGGTTAAAGAACACCCTACTAAAGAACGAATGGGTCAATCAGGCAGTTAGAGAAGAAATTGAAAAATATATGGAAACAAATGAAAATGAAAATACAACAATCCAAACGCTATGGGATGCACCGAAGGCAGTCCTAAGAGGAAAGTACATTGCTCTCCAGGCCTATTTCAAGAGATTAGAAAAAGCGCAAGTCCAAAATCTAACAGCTCACCTAAAGGAACTATAGGGAGTGCAACAAGAATGCCCTAAACCCAGTAGAGGAAGAGAAATAGGAAAAATTAGAGCAGACATAAACAACATAGACACCAAAGAAACAATTGAACAGATCAATGAAACCAAGAGTTGGTTTTTTTGAAAATATAAACAAAATGGACAAACCTCTATCCAGACATATCAAAAACAAAAGAGACAGCACCCAAATAGACAAAATTATGAATGAAAATGGACTTATTACAACCAACCCCTCAGAAATACAAGCAATTATCAGGGAATACTATGAAAAATTATATGCCAACAAATTGGGCAACTTAGAAAAAATGGACAAATTCCTAAACACACACTCACTACCAAAATTCACACGAGAAGAAAAAGAAAATCTGAACACACCCATAACGAGTGAAGAAATTGAATCAGTTATCAAAAATCTCCCAACAAATAAGAGCCCAGGACCAGATGGCTTCCCTGGGGAATTCAACCAGACATTTAAAACAGAATTAATCCCAATTCTTCTCAAGCTATTCCAAAAAAT